>NC_041387.1:315567245-315637198 GCF_002162155.2 Triticum dicoccoides | reverse complement strand
CACGAGGCCCAGCGGGGGGGTCTGTTGTTTCTTCGTTTTTTTTTGCTTTGTTTGTTTTTTTTCCTTTTTTTCTTTTTAATTTAATTTCCTTTCCTGTTTTCATTCATTTTAAATATATAGGCCTTTTTATAAAAGCACGATTCCTTCACCATAATTGCCCAGGCATTTACTGGCGCACTTCGAACATTTTAGTTTACCATTTTGAAAACTTTTATTGTTTGTCAATGTTTTAGATTTGAACTTGAATCGATTTTGAACTAACGCGAGATTAACAACAGTAACCGTGGTGACGTGACATCGTTTAACGTGGGATTACTGTAGCCTAATTATCCGGGCGTCACATGCCAGGCATGCCAGCGGATAGAGACATTGAGTTTTTTATTGATCTTTTGCCGGCACAGGGCCAATATCTAAGAAACCGTACAGGATGCCCGCAAAGGATATGGAGGAAATTAAGAAGCAGATTAAGGACTTACTAGATAAAGGCTATATTCGCCCAAGTTCGTTACCTTGGGGATCACCAGTGCTTCTAGTGGAGAAGAAGGATGGATCATTGAGGATGATTGTTGACTATCGATGATTGAATAAAGTAACGATCAAGAACAAGTATCCATTGTCGATGATAAATGATTTATTTGACCAGTTACAAGGAGCTAAGGTATTTTCCAAGATCGATCTGCGATCAGGATACCATCAGTTGAAGATTCGAGAGCAGGATATACCTAAGACAGCTTTTACCACAAGGAACGGGCTATATGAGTATACCGTTATGTCATTTGGTCTAACTAACGCACCTGCCTATTTCATGAACATGATGAATAAGGTGTTTATGGAGTTATTGGATAAGTTCGTCGTGGTGTTCATTGATGATATTCTGGTCTACTCGAAGAATGAAGAGGGGCATAAGGAGCATTTGCGTTTGGTACTCGGGAAGCTCAGAGAACATCGGTTATATGCCAAGTTCAGCAAGTGTGAGTTTTGGTTGAAGGAAGTTGGATTCCTCGGGCATGTTATATCCGAAGAAGGAATAGCAGTAGACCCCACTAAAGTTTGTCACTGTGACAAACTGGGAAGCACCCACGTCAGTTGGAGAGATCCGGAGTTTTCTTGGACTCGCGAGATACTACCGGAGGTTCATTGAGAATTTCTCGAAGATTGCAAAACCCATGACGGAGTTGTTGAAGAAGGAGACCAAGTTCAAATGGACTGAGGAATGTGAGGCCAGTTTCCAGGAGTTGAAGAAACACTTGGTTACAGCACCAATGTTGATTCTACCAGATCAATGCAAGGATTATGAAGTGTATTGCGATGCTTCTCGTCGAGGACTTGGAGCAGTGCTTATGCAGGAGGGAAGAGTTGTTTCATATGCCTCATGACAGCTTAAACCCCATGAGTTGAATATGCTACATATGATTTGAAGTTAGAAGCCGTAGTGCAAGCATTGAAGACATGGAGACATTTTCTCATCGGAAACCATTGTGAGGTGTACACGGATCACAAGAGTTTGAAGTATATCTTCACGTAGAAGGAGTTGAACCTCAGGCAAAGGAAATGGTTGGATCTCATTAAGGATTATGATATGAGGTTGCATTATCATCCAGGGACGGCTAACGTAGTAGCCGATGTGTTGAGCCGCAAGAGCCATGTCAATACACTCTTGATCAGAGAGTTACCCAAGGAGTTAGCAGAGGATCTTCGCGAGCTATGTTTGGAAATAGTTCCGAGAGGCTATGTAGCAACATTGGATATTCAGTCTACCTTGATGGATAAGATCAGAGAAGCCCAGAAGACAGACAAGGAGATTGTCGAGATAAAGGAAAGGATGAGCAAAGGAAAAGCTAAGGGATTTCGTGAGGATGAGCACGATACCTTATGGTTTGAGGACTGCGTATATGTTCCCAATGATCAGGAGATCAGGAAGTTGATTCTGCAGGAGGCCCATGATTCGCTGTATTCGATTCACCCAGGAAATACTAAAATGTATCTGGATTTGAAGGATAGTTTCGGGTGGACCGGAATGAAGAAGGATATTGCGGAGTATGTAGTAGTTTGTGATGTATGTCAGAGAGTGAAGGCAGAGCATCAGAAGCCAGATGTATTGCTACAGCCATTGCCGATACCCAAATGGAAGTGGGATAAGCTAGGCATGGATTTTATCACGGGATTGCCCAGGACACGTTCACGCTATGACTCGATATGGGTTGTAGTCGATCATTTGACGAAGGTAGCTCATTTCATCCCAGTGAAGACCACTTATAACAGTGCTAAGTTGGCAAAGATATACATGACTAGGATGGTATGTCTGCATGGAGTTCTGAAGACCATTGTATTAGATAGAGGAACCTAGTTTACCTCAAAGTTCTAGAATCAATTGCACGAAACTTTGGGTACCAGGCTAGAGTTCAGTATATCCTTTCATCCACAGACAGATGGACAGACTGAGAGAGTCAATCAGATTCTGGAGGACATGTTGAGAGCTTGTGCCTAGATTATGGATCCAGTTGGGATGACAATTTGCCATATGTAGAGTTCTCTTGCAACAACAGCTATCAAGCCAGTTTGAAGATGGCCCCTTTTGAAGCTTTGTACGGAAGGAGGTGCAGGACACCGTTGTTATGGGATGAGGTTGGAGACCGTCAGTTGTATGGACTAGATTTAATTAAAGAGTTTAAAGAGAAGGTTAAGCTGATTCGCGATGGACTCAAGGTAGCCCAATCCAGGCAGAAGATCTATGCAGATTCTAAACACAAGGAGACAATTTACGAAGTCGGAGACAGAGCTTATCTTCGAGTGTTCCCACTTCGAGGAGTTAAGCGTTTTGGAGTTAAGTGAAAGTTAGCACCACGTTTTGTGGGACCATACAAAGTTTTGGAACGTATGGGAGAAGTTGCTTACAAGTTGGAGTTGCCCGAAGGATTGTCAGGAGTTCATGATGTGTTCCATGTTTCCCAGCTGAAGAAGTGCCACGCGGAGATGGCTGATATTCCTCTGAGAGATACAGTGTGACTGGAAGCAATTCAGTTGGATAGTGATTTGACCTACGAGGAGAAACCAGTGAAGATTCTCGAGTTTGCAAGCCGAGTCACACGTATCAAGGTTATCAAGTTCTGCAAAGTTCAGTGGAGCCACCATACCGAGGATGAAGCCACCTGGGAGCGAGAGGAAGACATACGGAAGGATCACCCTCACCTATTTTCTAGCCAACCTGAATCTCGAGGGAGGGATTCATCTTAAGGGGGTAGGTTTGTAGCATCCCAAATTTTCAATTTGGAATGTTATACATTAGATCATGAATGCATATCATATTTTATTGCATTTTGTCTTGATCCTAGAAATTCTACGCAACTCAAGGACCCACGGAGAGAGTTGGGGATTTCGTTATTTTCATATTTGAGTTTTCTCAAATTTTGAAAAGAGGATCGTTTGATTTTAATTATTTTCTCTTCAAATATTTCTTTTATAAAAATAAAAGAGAGGGGATAAAATGACTTTCCCAAAATAAAGAAATATTGGAGATTTAATATTAAAATCGAATAAGATTTTTATTCGGAGTTTTATCGCTATTTTATTTGAATTAGGAAAAATGTGCATTTTTCAAAATTGCATTTTAGGCCCAAATAAATGTTCACTTTGTCCGATATATGTTTTCAGGATGGGGAAAATTTATTTCAGGATTTTTGGAGTCTGTTTAGTATTTCTTTTATTTGTTTTTCTTCACGGAATTATTAAAAAAAACGAAACCGACTCCAGGCCGTAACCGGCCAGGACTCCCTAGGTCGGCCCTCTTATAAGTCGCGCCCCCGAGGTCCGAGCCGCCTCAGCCAACCCACCACCGAACCCTAACCCTAGCCCGATCCACCGCCGCCGCCGCGCCTCTCGCCCGCGCCGCCACCGACCGCCGCCGCCACCCCGCCGTCGCCGCCACCGACCAACGCTGCCACCCGCCACCCCACCGGAGCCCGCCGTCGCCACCGACCACCGCCGGACCCTCCGTGGCCCATGCCGGATTCGCCGGAGGTAGCCGCCCCACCGCCGTCGGTTTTCTTTGGAAAACAGTACGGTTTTTTTAGGAACCCGCGGTTTATTTTTTTATATAGATCGGTTTTATTTTTTTAGTTTAGTTAATTAGCGAACACCCGTTCGCTCGTTCATTTTAACGAACGATTTTCACCATTTAGCCGGAGACAAAGAACGTTTGTTCGTTAGCCTGTTCGTCAGTTTTTCTTTTTCCAGGGATTTCCGCGATTATTTTCGATCGCGATTTCTGCCCTGATTTTTGTTTTACTTTTTCTTTTCACTTGTTTATCACGATCAGGCGATTCAAGCGCCTAGAGTTTCGTTTCGAAGCCCTCTTTCTGTTTAAACAACTTAAACAAGTTTTCCTACTGTAAATTTTGACTTAAGTCCAGATTACTAAATGGAGCTTGTTTCTTTTGCAGTTTGAGTTTCGTTGCTTCGTTTGATTTGATTCTTTTTGCAAACCGGAGTTCTTAAGTTAAACTTTCTGATTAGATCTATTGTTTGAGTTTAACTGTGCTTCTAGTTGGGTGATTATTGTATGCTTGTTTGTTTGCGATAGAGTACCCGGAGTGCGAAGCGTGCTACTACGAGTCTCTAGGTTTCACGGATCATTAGCAAGGCAAGTAACACTTTGATCATACCTCTTTACTACCCAGTTTTATTGCATTAGATCAATCCTCAAACAATTTCATGGCTAGGATCTAATTAATATGTGGGTTTTGGGACGTAGATGAGGTAGTACCAATTCTCCTGTTTATTATCAAACCTTTGTGAGTTACTTCTACGTTGCTTATATTGCCATGCTATGCTTGTATACGTGGATTGGGTGAGTGTATCCATGACAGATGTGAGTATTGTTATTTAATGGTTAACTTAAGGTGGCTACTTTAATACACATCTGGGTGGATTGAGGCACCTGGGGAACCCAGTGTTGCCTGTTTTTTTGGAAATCCCGGGGTACCATGTGATTCTCCTATGGACCGCCACCCAGGCTCAAAGGGATCATAAGATCATTCATGCTAGAAACATCTATGTGCAACCACAAGCTATTATGGGCTCTAGCATAGTTTAGTACATTGCAAGACCTCTTTCAGTGGTGGGCTAGCAGATGTAGGGGCAATTAGGTGTAACTGTCCACCCAGAGTAAAGAGTTATTGTTTCAGAAAGACTGTGTCTCGTTTCTCCGACCATGGATGTATTCGAGTCTTGTGGGGAAAAGTGCGCAAACCTCTGCAGAGTGTACAGACTAATCATGGTTAGCTGTGTCCCCGGTTATGGACGTTTTGAGTATCTAGTTCTTGGATTATCATGTGGATGTCACCACTCTTAATATAATTTGATTGGGTTTAATGATGATGCCTAATTGGAATTGAGTTGGGTGAACATTCTCAATGTTTAACAACCACCATGATAGTTAAATAAAATTTATTCCTTTGTTGTAGGGAAAAAATTTGGATTTATGCAAAACCGTAACCATAGAGCTTTCCACCAGCCATACATGCATGTAGTGATAGCATTATTCTGTTCATTACTCTCTATGTGTTACATTGCCAGCATATTCCATGTGCTGGCCCATTTCGGGCTGCAACGTTCATGTTGTAGACTTTTCAGACGACGAGTAAGGTGTCTTAGGTCGTGATCTTTCACTCTGTGATGCCATTGGAGTTGATGGACTCACTTTATCTTCCAAGCCTTCCGTTGTTATAGTATTTAGTTGGCCTTAAGCCATATTTATTGTAATAAGTTCTACTTTGAGACATCCGATGTAATAAGTGTGTGATTGCTACTCTCTTATAAATCCTTCAAGTACTGTGCATGTCAGCATTACCGATCTTGGGATGACACTGATGCACAGAGATCAGACTGTTTGAGGTCTGGACGCTACACAACAGGACGCCCTCCGAGCCGGCATCTACAACCGGCTTCTGGAAAGGCACCAGCAAGTGATGGCGCAGCTCGTCGCCAATTAGGAGGCGCTCCACCATGCTGAAGGTATGTTATGTGTGCTCTTAGGGGGGGGGGCGCTAGCGCACCCACTGGATGTAGCCCTCGAGATTCAGGCCAACTACATAGTAGTCGAGTTGAATCTTAAAGTGTTCTTGTCCTTTCCTCCATCGAGAGACTTTTAATATTTGTCGTGCAACCACAACGGCCGACGTGCTGGAGCTGCGAACTCGGCTGGCTGAAGCCGGCCAGCAGTGTGACGAGGTGGTCACCGATGCCGGCCAGCTCCGGGCCGAGGTGGAGCGGCTGAGGGTAGATGCCGCCAAGGTGGCGGAGGCCCATCAGGAGCTCGCCGAAGCCAGACAGCAGTGTGACCAGCTGGTGAGCAACAAGAGCCAGCTCCAGGCCGAGGAGGAGCTCCTGAAGATGGAGGCCGTCAAGATGGCGGAGGCCCATTAGGCGGACCTCCTCCGCCTCCGGGAGGAGCATGAGAAGACGGCCTTGCAACCGACGACAAGTGCGCCAAGCTGGAGAAGGTTGAAAGAACATGCGGTGCCCCCATGTTTGGTTTTGGTAATTAATGACAATCTCTATGGACTAATGGTTGTCTTGGGTTATATTTGAAGGATTTGTCCATAGGCTTTTCTTGAAGTCCATGTGTTGGTTTCAAAGAGTTTATGAGTTGACCAAGGTGCTATTAAAGAATTATCCAAAGATTGGTCATGTGAGTGTTGAGCTTATTACAAGCATGTCTTGAAGAAGAAGATTGTGTGATCATTCATGTTTTCCTTCAAGACATCGTCCAAATGAAGAGAGTTGGAAAGATTCAAGGTTGATCAAGACTAAGTCAAGAGTGAATCAAGTTGATCAACTCACAAAGCATAGAAGATGTACCGAGAGGGATCAAGTGATCCCATGGTATGGTAAGCATTGTCCATTGTGCTTTGTGTACTAACCCATGGTCTATGTGAGAGTTCTATGTGGGGTTAGGTACGTGTTCATGGGCTTGCGTCAAGAGGAATATATCACTCAACCCATGGAGAGGATGACATCAAGTGGTGATCGTCATCAAGATTGTCGTGTGCAAGTTCAAGTGGAGCATCACGAAGAGATCAAGTGCTTGAAGCTTGCCGTCCATTGGTGTCAATGGACTTGTGAAGATGTGCCGAAGAGTGGCTCACCCATAGTGGAGTATGGGGGAGCAATCATCTGGTCTTCATCGACCCAACACAATCAAGAAAGGTGGTCCATCTTGAGGAGGACAAGATCATCATAGCTCAAGTGGATCATGCGCAAGGCAAAGTTTTGCCCTTGATAGGTTTTGCTATTTTTTTCGGTCTCATGGTGGTAGTTTGGAGACCGGGTTATACGATCGATAGCCGTACTATCAAGGGGGGCTCTCAAGTGAGTAGCTTGATCGTATCATTCGTCGAGAGCTCAAACCATTGTATCCTTGCATCATCTTTCTTGATTCTTACTTGTATTTTCCTTTGAGGTTTTAGATCTTGTGGTTATCTTCATGACAAGCTCTAGTACATCGAAAACGTATTTCATATGCTTCTTCTTTTGCGTTTTCGGTGTTGGAGGTTTTACCAGTCTTATTCGAGGAAGGGTTCTCACCATTTTCTCATGGGCCTTTTCTAATTTCCTTATTATTTTTAGTTCTATCATGATTGTGTTAGCCCTTGTCGCTAGTTTTCCAACAAACTTGGTTTTGCTGAATTCGGAGTCCGTTTGCAGAAGTTGTGCCAGTTTTGGTGTCCTTTTAAAAGCTGCAGCGGTACTACTGCTTGTGGGAGCGGTACTACCACTTGGAGGGGATGTAATTTTTTTACTACCGCTCTTGGGAGCGGTACTACCGTGGCTACTTCCGTTGCTACTTACGCTCTGGACGAAAAACTCATCACAAGTCCAGCAGTGGTAGGCACAGATGTATTTTCTTAGTACCGCTCACAAGCAGTAGTATCGCTACCCTTGAAGGTAGTACCGCTACCCCTAGCGGTAGTACCACTCTGTGTGGGTTGTGACCATAACGGTTGGATTTTTTTCCACCAATAAAAGGGGGTCTTCTTCCCCAATGAACCTTGTCCTTTCAGCTCGTGTTCTTCCCCCATTGTTGACCATCTTCGAGCTTGCTATCTCTCAATCCCTCCACGGATTCTTGCTACTTTTGGGGGGCGGAGATAGGAGATCTAGATCCACATTTCCACCAATCACTTTCTCCTCTATGTGAGGGGAACCCCTTGGATCTAGATCTTGGAGTTCTTGGTGTCCTCCTTCTTGTTCTTCCTCCCATTTTCATCCTTAGCATTAGTTGCTTTGGTGGGATTTGGGAGAGAAGGACTTGGGCACTCTGTGTGCCCTTGCCATTGCATTTGGTGCATCAGTTTGAGCTCTTCACGGTGATATGTGGAAGTTACAAGTTGAGAAGCTTATTACTCTTGGGTGCTTGGTACCCTTGAGCTTGTTCCTCTTGGGTGCTTGGGCGCCCTAGACGGTTGGTGGTGTTCAGAGCTCAATCATTATGGTGTAAAGCTCCGGGCAAGCATCGGGGTCTCCAATTAGGTTGTGGATATCGCCCCGAGAATTTGACGGGTACCAGTGACCGCCCCCAAGGGTTGCCAAAGTGTACGGGTTCGGTGACCGCCCCCAAGGGTTGCCATTTGTACGGGTTCGGTGACCGCCCTCAAGGGTCCCTTAGTGGAATCACGACATCGTGCATTGTGCGAGGGAGTGAGGAGATTACGGTGGCCCTAGTGGCTTCTTGAGGAGCATTGTGCCTCCACACCGCTCCAAGCGGAGATTAGCATCCATAAGGGTGTGAACTTCGGGAGACATCATCGTCTCCGCGTGCCTCGGTTATTTCTTACCCGAGCCCTTTTACTTATGCACTTTACTTTGTGATAGCCATAGTGTTTCATGTTATATATCTTGCTATCACATAGTTGTTTATCTTGCTTAGCATAAGTTGTTGGTGCACATAGGTGAGCCTAGTTGTTTCAGGTTTTGTGCTTGTAAATTAACAATTAGGTTTATTCCGCTTTTGTTAAAGCCTAAACCGTAATTATTTCAAAGCACCTATTCACCCCCCCCCCCGTCTAGGCGACATCCACAATCTTTCAGTTGGTATCGGAGGCTCGTCTCTGTTTGTTAGGCTTAACCTCCTAGAGAGTAAAGATGTCTACTATGGGATTAGGATTCTCTGACACTCTTAGTTTTTATGACACAAATTTTGATGTTTGGGTAATTCGCATGATTAATCTCTTTAGGGTCATGGACCCAAATTTAGAGCGAACTTTAGATATGGGTTTTTCTCCTCCAAAAGGATCCCCAAAGATTATCTTTAGAGGATGAGAAAAACTCTTATCTCAATGCTCAAGCTTATAATGTGCTTTTCGATGCTTTAAGCAATGTAGTTGTATTTGAATTCATGTCATTCCGGGATGCTCATGAGTTGTGGAAAAAGCTTCAAGATAAATGTGGTGTGTACAAGTTTTGTGGGGATGATTGTTCTCCCTCCACCTCTGGCCATGTTTCCTTCTCAACTTCTTCTACTTCACCTACATGTGGATTGCCACAAGGTAATGCTATGGTGAGTAGTGTTGGTCATTGCAATGATGATAATGTGCTAATCGTTGGTGACTCTTCATCACTATCTTATTGCAATGCTCCATATTTTGAATTTAACACTTCATGCACCTTACATGGTTCTCATGCTTGTATTGATAGTCCATGCATATCATGTAGAAATTGCTTGACTAAATCTCATGATGATATGCTTGCTATATCTTGTTGTCATGATAAAAATGCATTTATTTCCTCGAGTTGTTGTGCTAACAATGTAGAGGAAACCCAACACTCCATGGAACAAGATGTGGTCTTGGACGGTGCTTCAGGGGATCCTACATCATCATCTATTTTTGCCTTATGGCTAAGGCTTCAAAGGTATTTCCTACTTTGAACCCCAATATGTCTTTTGATGATGATGTTAATGCTAACGATGATCAGGATAATGATTGTAACGCCCCGAGACCGATGCACCAGATGTCTTCCAGTTATTCACCGTCGTTGCCATGTCATTTGCTTGTGTGTTTCACTTTGCCATGTCATCATGTGCATTTCATCCGTATGTTTTTCAAAACTTGCATCCGCTCGGGTCCTGTCGGTTCTCCCCGTTGACCGTTCTGAGATCAGACACACTCGCACGCGCCCGCGGCACCTCCAAAATATTATTTTATAAGCGTCATAAAAATGTTCTCAGAATGGGATGAAAGTTGGTGTGCAGTCTTGTTATAGTGTAGGTAGACCTCCTGCCAAGTTTCGTCGCATTCGGAGCTCGTTTGATTGCCCAATTGTTAAACTTACAGCCGCAATATAGCCGGTCTAACGTCGGATGTTTCCGGTCTCCAAAAATAGTTGTCGGGCTGCACTCCTTCCCTCTCATCTCAGCCCAACCCCTCTTCACAGCCCGCTAAACCAGCCCACTAACCCAGTAAACCTCCCCCTTGATCGGATCTGTCGGATCGTGATCCGAGGGTCCGAAAACCCCTAAATTCCCCAAACCCTAGCCCCCCTACTATATATGGGCACCCCTTGTCCATTTTGGGCAGCCTAGCCCCTCCACCTACCTCTAGCCTCCCCCTCCTCAGAATCTGCACGCAGCCACCTCCACTTTGTGTAACACCCCAAAAATTTAACCATGTTTTGAATTATTAAAACTTTGCCAGGAGTTTAAAAATTTTGCTTTATGGATTTTCTGTTGATTTCAGAACCACCTCTCTATAATATTGAGGAGTTTTACCCCAAGTAGAAACTTTCCAAGAATGTTATTGGACTTCTATACCCTCTCAACAAAACAATTCATAATCAATGGTTTTATTTGCATAATTGATTTCCTGAGCTTTATTCTTTTAAAATGATTTTTCATAAGTTTTGGAGCCTCTTTTATACTACAACCATTTGATAAATGCATCTAAAATTTTCACCAAAATTTGGGGATGACATATGATGTACCTAAATCACTTTTATGCAAAGACATCTTATGTTCAATGGAGATTTTGAGCTCTACACCAAGTTTTCAAATCTGGTCCAGTGAGCAATTTTGCACTATAACCTATTTAAATATTTCTTCAAAACTTCCACCAAAATTAGGGGGGGTCAGTATGAGTATATTATCCATATTTATGCAAAAACCTAGTTATGTCCTTTGAAAATTTTGAGTGAATCAACCTCCTTTTCATTCTGGTCCAACTTGAGGATTTGTACTGCAACCATATTTTTACTTACTCTTTTACCCATGGTTCTTTTTCCTACTTGTAGTCATTCCTACAAAACCCTTAAGTCCAAGAGCATGAACCCATTGGGATATTATTGGTCCATGGAATGACAGCCTTTAGTTTCTGCCCAAAATTGGTTTTCTCATATAATTGCACTAATAAGTTTCTTTGTTTGGCAAACTAACCTGACCTCCACCACCTACACCTAAAGAGACTAGGATCTGGAGACTTTGGCCACCCCAAGAGTTGCCTAGGGGCTCCTGACATTATGTCGAACACCTTGAGTTCATGAACAGAATTGACATGCTCATGAATTTGCATTGCAGACTTGCCACAACAGCCAAACAAGCATGTCCACTAGCATCCCAGCTACCACTAGCCTAGATCTGTTGATCACCAACCCCTCATATGCCCTCTAGCTCACGCTGGCATTTCGGAAAACACATAGCGGGCGTGCTCTGGGCGCGCCCAAAGCGCACGTTTTGCACGCACGTGCACCGAGCCGCGTGTCGCGCCCCTGGCCCTTGCTCGCTTGCAGAGTCGCGCCCCGCCCTCGACCACTCGCCAGAACGCTCCAAGTTGCCCTGGTGCCCTACAGCGCCGCCGCCAGAGCCCTCCTGGCGGCACGCCGGCGTCTGAAGTGTGCTCCTGCCATGGTCGGCGCCGCCCAAGCCATAGCCGCGCGCCAGCTGCCCCCTGGAGCAGTCCAAGCTTATCCTCACGCTCGTCTACAAGCGCTCATCGGTGTCACGTCGCCCTGCAACAACAGAGAGGCGGTTCGCCATTGTTCTTTGCTCCGACCGCCTCGGGACCGACCTAACCGCGCTATAAAAGGGACCCCGAGCACGTTCGAACCTCAGGTAGCCTCGCACCACCACTCTGGCGCGCCCCACGTCCAGCAAGCATCGGCGGGACCCTTCTTACTCGCCTCCAACCGATTCGGCCGCCGCCACGCTCTGGTTCAATTCGTCGCAAGCAGAGGTTTCCCCACCCTTCCGGCACCACCACCCAACTCCCCTTCGTCTTGCGGAACCGCCCAGACCCCAGCTACGGCGGAGAACCACCCTAGCCAGAACCCCCAAATCGACCCGAAGCTATCGCCGCCGCGAAGCTCGTCCCGGGCGACTCCCTCCGTCCCCACCTGCCCAACGACCACCGGGAGGACCGCCCTGGACTGGAGGATCCATCCCCACCCTCGGTTTCTCGAACGGTGCCGCCGTTCACCGGCGAGCGTCGCCGGAATCCCACCTCCGCTCGGAGCAGAGGAAGAGGAGGGAAGGACGACCAGTCAAACCTGACCAGTGGGCCCCCTGGACCCACTGTCAGTGACCACAAGCTAGTCCACGCTGGATAAGTGGATACCTAAAACCAAAATACGCCTTCTACGTGGTCAGTGTTCGAAACGTTTCCCTTTTCTGTTTTATTTTTTAAAAAACAGATTTTTGACCAAAACTTTGGCTGTCTATAACTTTTTAAATATAACTCCAAATGAATTGATTCTTTTTCCTACCTCTCTAAAATATTGTCTAGTTTATTTTCAGATATATTTGAAAAAAATGCAGACAACTTTTTGGTACTGTTTTTGAAACTATATATTCATTCAAAAATATTTTAAATAGGATTTTTGGAGAGAGGAGAAAGCTTTCAATAGTTTGGGAATGCATCCTGCCCCCCCCCCCCCACAACTTGAAGGCAAGCATTCTGAACCCTGGCATAATTTGGTGTGTGTTGTCTGATACGGTTGCAATACCACCTCGACACGGAGTATCCGTTATTTTATGATACGTTCAAACTCATGAGTGCATTTTGATGATTCATACTTTTGGAGTTTGAAATGTTATGGATAGTCGTCACCATCATATGCCTCTCATGCATACCGGGAGGAACTCGAGAAAGCCTCTGTCTTGGGTAGACACGAGCTTGTCTCCGGTCTTCGTCGAGACGATTGTGTCCGGTACGGCATAGTGAGTCATGATGAGTGGTGATTGTGGCTGTCGGTTGAAACATATTTGTTATGCTAATCATGCAGGTAACAGTTAACCTCCTGAGTCGACCATAGATTGAGTCTTGTTCCGGTAACCCCCACACTTGTTTTGTACTACCACTTGTCCCTGCCATGGGTAGGGTACGGTTCAGTAAGTTGTCAACCCCTTTCTAGCACACACTGTACAGAGGGGCCGGGATGAGGGTTCCATGTCCATGGATTAAATCCAGTCATCCGGTCAGGGGGCATGGGTGTTTTGGTTGTAGCCGAGGGGGTAGCTCCCCCAGTTTGCACGCGGTATAAATTTTTGTGATCCCATGCTAATCGAGGTTGTAGCCTCCCCACTTAGAATTTTGCTTAACGAGTGTCATGGGTTATTCTAGACACCGATGAGTCAAGCTGGTGTGTGCGGTTGGATGTGTTTTCAACTAAAAGACCGTAAGCAGAATTAGTCCGGATGGACTAATGGAATCCGTTACTCGTGGGTAAGGAGTACACCCTCTGCAGAGATTATATCTATTCGAGTAGCCGTTTCCATGGTTAAGGACTACAGTCTGGGTTGGGTCAAGTGTCGGTCTTAGTGTCGGTCTTCGGAGGTAAAACAACTAAGTCAGAACATTGATTTTGACCGGTGGCATATGATGATTATGATTATTATTATTGTGGACTAACTATTTTCATTACTTGATTTATTGAGTATCCCTGGGACGGTTCTACCTCCTGGATATTCACTGTGTTTTATTCTGTTATAAGCCCTTTATGTGGTGTTGCACAGACGCCCGACCGTGGCATGTTTGTTATTTATTAACCATATAAGCCCTTTATGTGGTGTCGCTGAGACGCCCACTGTGGCATGCTTGTTAGGTATTCACTTTATAAGCCCTTTACGTGGCGTCGCACAGACGCCCGACTGCGGCACTTTTGTTACTTATTTCACTTAAGAGCCCTTTTTGTGGTGTCGCTCAGACGCCCGACTGAGGCATTCTATTTCCACTCTCTAATTGCATTATTCATGTGCTACGTGAATAACTTGTTTGCGTGCATCATGGATTTTATTTCTGTGACTGATGTTGTGATCATAGAATATTTCAGAGCATGATTATCAGTTGTTATATTATACCTGTGTTCATAATGTTTGCGAGTACATTCAAAGTACTCACTGGCTCGTCCCTGCTATTGTCTTGGCCAGATTCCTTGCTTGGAGAGGAGCGTTGTGATGACAGCCCGGAACCTAAGCAATGGTGATAGCAGCCTCACGAATATAGGAGTTAACCTGGTGAGTTGTTCTTGTGGGAAATGGAGTCCCATAGACGCCGATGATCCACAAACCGCTTCCGCCGTCAACCACTAGAAACCTCGTGTTGTACTCATAGGCCAGAATGGTCTTGTACTACATATTATGTATTTTGCTTGGAGTTATTGTATCAAGTTTGTGTCTCACCAGCTAACAGTAATCCTGGGGTGGTGAGCATAAGGGCCATTTTCTGGGAATTTAATATCCCGAAATCCGGTCCTGACAGACTTGGTATCAGAGTCAGGCTGACCATTAGCTAATTCTATCTTAGCCAGGTCCATAAACCTAGGTTAACCAACCCACGAGACCTTAACCTAACCCCAGCCAAGCTTCACGTGCAAGATAGCCCCACAGTGACCCGACGCCTTTTGGCAGTCGGTGCCCGGCCTATCAGCCTAGCCTGTCGATCACGCGCTAGTGACCGACACCTAACCTGTCTCATTCGCAAGCGTGCGAAGGAAGACTCCATCCCCTTTTTCTATAAAAAGGGCACGCTAGCCTCAACTCAGCACAACACAAACTCTTTCCCAAACCAAGCCATAATGCCTGGCCCCGTCGTGCACAATGAGACCACAGCAACCAACCTTGGAGGTTTTGTGACTGTGCTCACGAACCTCACCTGTCGTGCCTTTGCATTAGAAGAGCCCCCAGGATATGTTGTGTACCAAGGACCCATGAGCGGTGAGAGCAATCAATTCTGGGCTACCGTGCACATCTATGGTAGGGGTCTATCTCCAGAACGCCCCTACAGGTTCACCGGAAGGACAACTTCCTTTGAGCCACAAGCTATTCAACTGGTTGCTCGAGAGGCTATAGTTCAACTCCCGCACTTGTCGCCCAGAGTTAAATGTCGCTCGTTCTACTACTACCCCAACCGTGACGGGTATGGTAGGCCACCCCAGGTTGCCAATGGCAATCACGAGACAGATCTTGCATTGTTGCACCTGGTGCGCTATGTAGGTGCACTAGAGGAACTGTTCGATCAAATCACCCTTGATCTGATCGCAGCTCGTGGAGAACTGGTCCGCCGAGCCCCGGAAAGAGGAGAAGATGAGCCCGATGCCGACAACCCAGTCGTGCTGTTCGGACATCCGATCGAGTCCTTGAGGACTGCCCCGGCCATCGACCAAAATACTTTGGTGTCCCCAGAAGTGCTTCGTCGCCTTTTGGGAACACGCTCCAACGGGATTGTGGCCAACAATCCCCGGGATGGTCATCATCGCTACCCCGACCCGGCAGCCCCTCAACCCCCTCCAGCAAATCCCGACGGTGAAAACCGTGGAGAGGCCTCGACGTCCACAAGGCAGGCTCGTTTAGATATAAACGAGGTAGACTAAGTCACTCGAGTAGTACCGAGTCTCAGCATGCCCACGCCCGATAATTATGTAATCTTGCGTCACCTTGAATAATTGCAGCCTGCTTGTGTGCCTCTGTTTTAAATAGTAACCTTGCATTAAATATGTTAGCATGCAGTTGCATCTTTTTCGGGCACAGCTACCAAAACCACACCGACGACTCCCATAGTAATACGTCACTTTTACGAGATAGGTGTATCTGTAGCATTGACCCCGACCCAATGGAGCAGACTCGATAGACTAGTTACCCTTCACCACGGTAAATAACCCAGCCCCAATGCTATATAAGAGGCCACCCCATGATCTTACCAGGTACCCCTCACCTTGAGCACCACTCGCACAACCATTTCCATTGCAATGCCGAGCCCTAGCATTTATCTGAGAACTCCAGATGCAATTCCAGGCAGTTTTGTCAAAATTTTGTGGGACTTTACCTGCAGTACCATGAGTGCCACTCATACACCCCAGTATGAGTTGCTCAAATCGAGGATCACCCCATCCACCTCGAAATATTGGGCAGTGGTGCATGTCCCTCCCGCAAACCCAAACCAAGACCCCACGGAAGCTTCCTTCGTGGGGAAATCTATGCCGATGCCGCATATGGCCATAGAAGCCGCTGCATACGAGGCGCTTACTCGTCTTCGATTCGCGGTACCCTATGCTAGCGGACGGGGATATTATTATTTTTTGAGTCGTGCAGCACCCAGAGAAGTAGCATCTTTTCCCGATGGACGAATTGAGAGAGACCCAGTACTGGCCAATCTTGCCCAGTATGTCATCGCTAAAGAGCGTTTGACCCAGCAGGTAATGGGTTATCTCCAGAGCCTCGCTGATTTGAATCCTCAGATCGCCATCGACAGACCACTGAGGCCCAACCAGGAAAGGCACATTCATCGACTGGTCAATCCACTTCCCCCGATAGAAGAAGAGTGTGTCTCGATACGAGAGACTTTTTCTCAGGACCCTGTCCATTTACCATTATCGTTGTAGGTGTCATTGCTGTGTTTATGGTCCCTGCATTTATTTATGTGTTGCAACTTGATGTGGTATCCTAAATTTGTGCGATGAATTAAATTGTTAGTTTCAATCAATGTGAGTGATTTTACTAGGGTAAAAAAATTATTAACTATTTTCACTCTCAGTAAATCCTGATGTGAGATTTTTCTCGGAGTTGTTGCAGCATACATTTCTTCACGACATAGATTTTTATTTCACGCAGCACCATAACAGCAGACTCACGACCCTAACCCCGCTACCAAGTGCAAGTTCACATGAACATTTTTGCACCATGCTAATCACCTTCCTAACACCCCCACAGTCTCAGAGGGAGAGATTTGTGAGTAATTACTCGGGTACAGGTTACCTCCGGCACCCTGACAGCAGTTAACGCCTGACGCCGCACCTAATCATCGTGATCACCACCACCGCGGAGAGCTAACACTTGAGTGGCCGCATCACGACGATCATCGAGGATCATCACGCACAGGAGCACGGAGAACCCCAGCAATGCCGCCAACCCTCCGCACATCAGGATCACGTACCAGTCCGGCACCGCCTCCGCCATTAGAGCCTCGTCTCGAGCTCCTGCAGACAGAAATGAAGGAGAAGGGAGGAGGAGGAGAAGCAAGGTCAAATGAAGGAAGAGGAAGGAGCACCGCGGTCGTTTTATAGCTCGAGATCGGTGTACGGTGGGCGAAGTCCACCAGCGCCGTTCGTCGCTCGATCGCCGGTGTTCGGAGGTGAATCCGCGAGCAGTGCTGACAGCGCACTGGACCGCGAGGTGAGTGCACGCTGCGCCGGCAGCTAGCACGCCGCGCACTACCGCAGTACGGCCTAGATGCCCTACGAGCTAGACGTCACCAGTGGAGAAAGCGCGGGAAAGCGCGCGGGAGAGAGGAAGAAGAGAGAGCCAGAGGTAGAGGAAGAGACCGATAGTGGGCCCCGAGTCCACCTGTCAGCCACAGAGAGCACTGTGCTCTCGGGTACGACCAGCGTATTTTTTTAGTAATTTAGAAGTTTATTCTAAATTTACTGTAACCAATAGTAGAAACTGACCGTAGATTTTTCCACGCAACGCCACTATGCCACACTGTAGCTTTACACCACATATTGCCCTCTCACTGTAGCTACGTTTTAATTGCAGGAGCAGGATGGTTGTTCTTGTGATAGTAGGAGTAAAAAAAATTTAAAGACTACTCTCAACAAATCTCGAGGACGAGATTTGTCTTAAGGGGGGTAGTGTTGTAACACCACAAAAATTTAACCATGTTTTGAATTATTAAAACTTTGCCAGGAGTTTAAAAATTTTGCTTTATGGATTTTCTGTTGATTTCAGAACCACCTCTCTATAATATTGAGGAGTTTTACCCCAAGTAGAAACTTTCCAAGAATGTTATTGGACTTCTATACCCTCTCAACAAAACAATTCATAATCAATGGTTTTATTTGCATAATTCATTTCCTGAGCTTTATTCTTTTAAAATGATTTTTCATAAGTTTTGGAGCCTCTTTTATACTACAACCATTTGATAAATGCATCTAAAATTTTCACCAAAATTTGGGGATGACATATGATCTCCCTAAATCACTTTTATGCAAAGACGTCTTATGTTCAATGGAGATTTTGAGCTCTACACCAAGTTTTCAAATCTGGTCCAGTGAGCAATTTTGCACTACAACCTATTTAAATATTTCTTTAAAACTTCCACCAAAATTAGGGGGGATTAGTAGGAGTATATTATCCATATTTATGCAAAAACCCAGTTATGTCCTTTGGAAATTTTGAGTGAATCAACCTCCTTTTCATTCTGGTCCAACTTGAGGATTTGTACTGCAACCATATCTTTACTTACTCTTTTACCCATGGTTCTTTTTCCTACTTGTAGTCATTCCTACAAAACCCTTAAGTCCAAGAGCATGAACCCATTGGGATATTATTGGTCCATGGAATGGCAGCCTTTAGTTTCTGCCCAAAATTGGTTTTCTCATATAATTGCACTAACAAGTTTCTTTGTTTGGCAAACTAACCTGACCTCCACAACCTACACCTAAAGAGACTAGGATCTGGAGAGTTTGGCCACCCCAAGAGTTGCGTAGGGGCTCCTGACATTCTGTCGAACACCTTGAGTTCATGAACAGAATTGACATGCTCATGAGTTTGCATTGCAGACTTGCCACAACAGCCAAACAAGCATGTCCACTAGCATGCCAGCTACCACTAGCCTAGATCTGTTGATCACCAACCCCTCATATGCCCTCTAGCTCATGCTGGCATTTCGGCAAACACATAGCGGGCGTGCTCTGGGCACGCCCAGAGTGCACGTTTTGCACGCGCGTGCACCGAGCCGCCGCTTCGCACCCCTGGCCCATGCTCGCCTGCTGAGTCGCGCCCCGCCCTCGACCACTCGCCAGAATGCTCCAAGTTGCCCTAGTGCCCTACAGCGCCGCCGCCAGAGCCCTCTTGGCGGCACGCCAGCGTCCGCAGTGCGCTCCTGCCATGGTCGGCGCCGCCCGAGCCACAGCCGCGCGCCAGCTGCCCCTGGAGCAGTCCAAGCTTATCCTCACGCTCGTCTGCAAGCGCTCGTCGGCTCCATGTCACCCTGCAACAACAGAGAGACGGTTCGCCACCGTTCTTATCTCCGACCGCCTCGGGACCGACCTAACCGCGCTATAAAAGGGGCCCCGAGCATGTTCGAACCTCAGGCAGCCTCGCACCACCACTCTAGCGCGGCCCACGTCCGGCAAGCATCGGTGGGAGGCCTTCTTCCTCGCCTCCGACCGATTCGGCCGCCGCCACGCTCTGGTTCAATTCGTCGCAAGCAGAGCTTTCCCCACCCTTCCGGCACCACCACCCAACTCCCCTTCGTCTTGCGGAACCGCCCAGAGACCAGCTACGGCGGAGAACCACCCTGGCCAGAACCCCCAAATCGACCCGAAGCTATCGCCGCTGTAAAGGTTGTTGCCGGCGAATCCCTCCGTCCCCACCTGCCCAACGACCACCGGGGGGACCGCCCTGGACTGGCGGATCCATCCCCACCCTCGGTTTCTTGAACGGTGCCGCCGTTCGCCGGCGAGCGTCGCCGGAATCCCGCCTCCGCTCGGAGCAGAGAAAGAGGAGGGAAGGACGACCGGTCAAACCTGACCAGTGGGCCCCCTGGACCCACTGTCAGTGACCACAAGCCAGTCCATGCTGGATAAGTGGATACGTAAAACCAAAATACGCCTTCGACGTGGTCAGTGTTCGAAACGTTTTCCTTTGCTGATTTATTTTAAAAAAATAGATTTTTGACCAAAACTTTTGCTGTCTATAACTTTTTAAATATAACTCCAAATGAATTGATTTTTTCCTACCTCTCTCAAATATTGTCTAGTTTATTTTTAGATTTATTTGAAAAAATTTCAGACAACTTTTTGGTACTGTTTTTGAAACTATATATTGATTCGAAAATATTTTAAATAGGATTTTTGGAGAGAGGAGAAAGCTTTCAAAAGTTTTAGAATGCACCCTGCCCCCCCCCCCTCCCACAACTTGAAGGCAAGCATTCTAAACCCTGGCATAATTTGGTGTGTGTTGTCTGATACGGTTGCAATACCACCTCGACACGGAGTATCCGTTATTTAATGATACGTTCAAACTCATGAGTGCATTTTGATGATTCAATAAGTTGGAGTTTGAAATGTTATGGATAGTCGTCACCATCATATGCCTATCATGCGTATCGGGAGGAACCCGGGAAAGCCTTTGTCTTGGGTAGACACGAGCTTGTCTTCGGTCTTCATCGAGACGATTGTGTCCGGTACGGCATAGTGAGTCATGATGCGTGGTGATTGTGGCTGTCGCTTGAAATATATTTGTTATGCTAATCGTGCAGGTAACACTTAACCTCCTGAGTCGACCATAGATCGAGTCTTGTTCCGGTAACCCCCACACTTGTTTCGTACTACCACTTGTCCCTGCCAAGGGTAGGGTATGGTTCAGTAAGTTTTCAACCCCTTTCTAGCACACACCGTACAGAGGGGCCGGGATGAGGGTTCCATGGCCATGGATTAAAGCCAGTCATCCGGTCAGGGGCATGGGTGTTTCGGTTGTAGCCGAGGGGGTAGCTCCCCCAGTTTGCGCGCGGTATAAATTTTTGTGATCCCATGCTAATCGAGGTTGTAGCCTCCCCACTTAGAGTTTTGCTTAACGAGTGTCGTGGGAGATTCCAGACACCGATGAGTCAAGCTGGTGTGTGCAGTTGGGTGTGTTTTCAACTAAAAGACCGTAAGCAGAATTAGTCCGGATGGACTAACGGAATCCGTTACTCGTGGGTAAGGAGTACACCCTCTGCAGAGATTGTATCTATTCGAGTAGCTGTGTCCATGGTTAAGGACTACAGTCTGGGTTGGGTCAAGTGTCGGTCTTAGTGTCGGTCTTCGGAGGTAAAACAACTAAGTCAGAACATTGATTTTGACCGGTGGCATATGATGATTATGATTATTATTATTGTGGACTAACTATTTTCATTACTTGATTTATTGAGTATCCCTGGGATGGTTCTACCTCCTGGATATTCACTGTGTTTTATTCTGGCATAAGCCCTTTATGTGGTGTCACAGAGACGCCCGACTGTGGCATGTTTGTTATTTATTAACCATATAAGCCCTTTATGTGGTGTCGCTGAGACGCCCGACTGTTGCATGCTTGTTAGGTATTCACTTTATAAGCCCTTTACGTGGCGTCGCACAGACGCCCGACTGCGGCACGTTTGTTACTTATTTCACTTAAGAGCCCTTTCTGTGGTGTCGCTCAGACGCCCGACTGAGGCATTCTATTTCCACTCTCTAATTGCATTATTCATGTGCTACGTGAATAACTTGTTTGCGTGCATCATGGATTTTATTTCTGTGACTGATGTTGTGATCATAGAATATTTCAGAGCATGATTATCGGTTGTTATATTATACCTGTGTTCTTAATGTTTGCGAGTACATTCAAAGTACTCACTGGCTCGTCCCTGGCTATTGTCTTGGCCAGATTCCTTGCTTGGAGAGGAGCGTTGTGATGAATGCCCGGAACCTAAGCAATGGTGATAGCAGCCTCGCGAAGATAGGAGTTAACCTTGTCAGCTGTTCCTGTGGGAAATGGAGTCCCATAGACGCCGATGATCCACAAACCGCTTCCGCCGTCAACCACTAGAAACCTTGTTTTGTACTCATAGGCCAGAATGGTCTTGTACTACATATTATGTATTTCACTTGGAGTTATTGTATCAAGTTTGTGTCTTGCCAGCTAACAGTAATCCGGGGCTGGTGAGCATAAGGGCCATTTTCTGGGAATTTAATAGCCCGAAATCCGGTCCTGATGTTATTTGCTCTTGGTTATGTGTAATTTGATGCCATGTCCTTGGTTGCTATCTTTACTTGTTATAGCTTGTCTATTTCTTACTCTCAATTTTCCATCATATTAACTATGCTCATGTATATGCTCCTGTGTTATAAAGTTGCCTTTTGCATTGATCATATTGGTTTAATCTTGATGCCTATGAACATGAATCTTACTGATATTTGAAGTATGTTATCTGTACATGAAGTGCATGTCGAGTTTATGCTCATACGATTCATTTAGCATGTTATTTTGATGTTTGCAAAGTGCCTAGTTGTTTGGAGTGTATGTGTTGCACCGTTGCTCCGTTTTGAGCATGCTCTATATGAAACTTGCTTAGAATTGCATGTAGCTTCATATTATCTTGTTGCATCCATGTTTCAGAGTGTTTTTGATTGTGTTTTGCTTGCTTTTGCATTAATGACATGTTTAACTTGTTTTGCTCATATCTTTTAGGCCGTAGTTCCGATTAAATGAACTTTATATGTAACTTGACTAGAATTCCGTGTAGATCATCTTGATGCATCTTAACTTGCTGCTTAACAACTTGAACATGATGAGTTATTCATATCTGGACCAATTTCGAAATTTGCATATGAGGACTTACCGGAATTGTGATATGTTGTTTTCGGCCTCATTTAAACTTGCTTTGATGTGTGTTCTTGAGTGCTTGATCTCTTGCCATGAGTAGCATCATATAGACTTGTCATGCATCATAATTAGTTGAGCATCATGCCTTGTTTATGTGTTCTGTGTTTACCGTGTTGTTTGCTTCTTTCCGGTTGTGCTTCTTCTCGATAGTTCCTGTTTTGTTGCGGTCGCGAGGATTCGTTCGACTACGCTTGGTTCGTCTACGCCCATTCGTCTTCTTCATCAACTCGTTCTTCTTCCTAGCGAGATTACAGGCAAGATGACTGTACCCTGGATCTCACTACTATCATTGCTATGCTAGTTGTCTCGATGTTATCGCTATGTCGCGCTTCCTACCACTTGGTTATCAAGCCTCCCAAATTGCCATGTCAGCCTCTAACCTTTTTCACCCTTCCCAGCAAACTGTTGTTTGGCTATGTTACCGCTTTGCTCAGCCCCTCTTATAGCATTGTTAGTTGCAGGTGAAGTTGAAGATTGCTCCATGTTGGAACATGTTTATCTTGGGATATCACAATATCTCTTATTTAGTTAATGCATCTATGTACTTGGTAAAGGGTGGAAGGCTCGGCCTTATGCCTGGTGTTTTGTTCCACTCTTGCCACCCTAGTTTCCGTCATACCAGTGTTATGTTCCTTGATTTTGCGTCCCTAACACGGTGTGGGTTTATGAGCCCTTCTTGACAGTTCGCTTTGAATAAAACTCTTCCAGCAAGGCCCAACATTGGTTTTACCATTTGCCCAACATAAAAACTAAACTTGTTATTAAATTTGACGCATAGGGAGTTAGCGCTACCCAGGAGTAATTCTACGTAATACAGGGGGCAGTGCTGATGGTGTTGGTCCCAACTAGAGTCGTGTGCGGCTTCCCCCGAGGAAACTTGGGTCTGAGTTGCTGTACGCTGTGCTCATCTGAGCGTGGCCTGAGACGAGATACGCGCGGCTACTATCAGGTTGTCGGCATACCAGGAGGTCTTGTTGGACTTGTTTTACAATTGTCAAAATGTCTTGTGCACCGGGATCACGAGTCTAATCAGAAGTCCCGCGATGGAGGATCGTCTCCGCGGATCATGAGCTTGTCATGGGCTAAGTTGAAACACCACTGCAGGGTTTAATCTTTCGAAAGCCATGCCCGCGGTTATGTGGCAGATGGGAATTTTTAATGTTCGGTTTTAGAGAACTTGCACCAGATACGAATTAAAATACACCAACCGTGTGCGTAACCATGACGGTCTCTTTTCGAGTGGGTCGAGAAGAGAACACGGTGGGGTTATGTTTGAACGTAAGTAGTTCAGGATCACTTCTTGATCATTACTAGTTTGCGACCGTTTGCGTAGCTTCTCATCTTATTCTTGTATTCGTAAGTTAGCCACCATATCAAGCTTAGTCGCTGCTGCAACCTCACTGTCGGTGTCAAAACCGGCGGATCTCGGGTAGGGGGTCCCGAACTGTGCGTCTAGGCGGATGGTAACAGGAGACAAGGGACACGGTGTTTTTACCCAGGTTCGGGACCTCTCGATGGAGGTAAAACCCTACTCCTGCTTGACTAATATTGATGATATGGGCAGTACAAGAGTAGATCTACCACGAGATCAGAGAGGCTAAACCCTAGAAGCTAGCCTATGGTATGATTGTTGTTCGTCCTACGGACTAAAACCCTCCGGTTTATATAGGCACCAAAGAGGGTTAGGGTTACACAGAGTCGGTTACAATGGTAGGAGATCTACATATCCGTATCGCCAAGCTTGCCTTCCACGCCAAGGAATGTCCCATCCGGACATGGGACGAAGTCTTCAATCTTGTATCTTCATAGTCCAGGAGTCCGGCCAAAGGTGATAGTTCGGCTATCCGGACACCCCCTAATCCAGGACTCCCTCAGTAGCCCCTGAACCAGGCTTCAATGACAACGAGTCCGGCGCACATATTGTCTTCGGCATTGCAAGGCGGGTTCCTCCTTCGAATACTTCATAGAAGGTTTTGAACACAAGGATAGTGTCTGGCTCTGCAAAATAAGTTCCACATACCACCGTAGAGAGAATAATATTTACACAAATTCAATCTGTTGACATATTTTGTGGCATGACATCACACCACGGCCAAGCCTTTATTCGAATCGTTTTACTATCCCACCTCAGCGCGTTTAGCGAGGTGGTTTCCTTGGCATGTCTTGTCAAAGCAGAGATCGTGCCCCCTTATTCCGAGATTCTCATCAATACGGGCGTGGGTAACCCAGCCACGCAATTGATTACGACGCTTGGGAGATAAGTGAGTTTTACCAGGCTGGTGGGGACACATAGTTTCGTCCGCCCATATAAGGGGATAAGGATCCACCTTTCTCATCTACGCCTTCTTCCTCCTTTGCTTATCCATTTCCGCGCACTCAAGCTCCAGCGCCCAAGTCCGCACATCCCACCTCAACCTTCTTCAGCCATGTCCGGAGCGGGAGGCAAGTGGATGGCCTCCTCCGTCACGGAGGGGCACATCAAAAAGTTGAGGAAAGCCGGATACTTGCACAACGACATTGTGCACCGGCTTCCGGACGAGGGGCAGCTTGTCCCCACCCCCAGGCCCCATGAGAGAGTGGTGTTCCTCCCCCATTTCCTCCACGGACTGGGCTTCCCACTCCACCCATTTGTCCGGGAGCTCATGTTCTACTACGGCCTGGATTTCCACGATCTGGCCCCGAACTTCATGCTCAACATCTCGGCGTTTATCGTCGTGTGCGAGGCCTTCCTCCGCATCAAGCCCCACTTTGGTTATGGCTGAAGACCTTCAATGTCAAGCCGAAGGTAGTGGGCGGCCAACAGGCAGAGTGCGGAGGCGCCATGGTGAGCAAGATGCCCAACGTTATATGGCTCGAGGGCTCCTTCGTGGGAACCATCAAAGGGTGGCAATCGGGGTGGTTCTACATCACCGAGCCGCGTGACCCTAAATGGGCAGCAGCCCCCGAATTCTGATCTGGCATCCCCACACGGCTCACCTCCTGGAAAGAGAAGGGCCTGACATGGGGTAATTCGGAAGAGCTGACCGGACTCCAAACCTGTGTCCAAAACCTTGTGAACAAGAAGCTCAAGCTCGTCAACGTAGTCCAGGTCATGCTCATCCGCTGGATCCTCCCGTGCCAACAACGGTCCTTCAACTTGTGGGAGTTTGATCCGGCACAGCACCAAACCTTAAGCAGGCTCTTCGACACTACGTATGAAGATGCTTGGAAGGTGCTGTTCAAGGGCGCCGAGGCTCCCACATCCACTACTGAAGATCGCGGATTCAGCTCGCAGCGTCAAGCCAACGAGGTAAGCTATTTTACCCTTTACAGGACACTTGTTTTTCGTAGTTTGACTCTATGCGGGATCTAAACTCCCCTACCTTTGACAGGCCTGGCAAAAGACGTCCGGGCAGGTTGACTGTCCGGCTCCCTTGCCAGAAGACCCAACGGACGCCCGATTGACGGGGCTACTGGTTCCGGCGCCTCACGTGGTGCCGGAGAAGAAGGCCAAGAAGAAGGCCACGGGAACTCAAAAGAGTTCCCGGCGCCAGGTGTTATCGGACTCATCGTCCGATGACTCTGAGGCGGACCCCTCCCGCGAAGACGAGGAGGAGGAAAAAGAGGCCTCTCCTCCAGCGGGGGGAGAGAAGAAAAGGAAGGCCGCCCCGACTGGGGAGGCCGGAGGGTCCAAGAAGGGAAGGACCCTTCCTCCGGACTACTCCACCAATGCCAACGACGATGAAGAGGAGTGGCCACCGAGGGCTAAGCCCCTGGCGACATCGTAAGTGTCCGGTACCAGAATAACTCATGGTGTTTCGTTTGTCGTACAGAATCTCCTAACACCGAATATAACCCTGCAGCCCGCCCAAGGACGGGCTCGACGCTTCAACGAGCGGCACCCTGGATTCATCGGACGTGAATAGCACCTCACTTCCGGCTGCCTCCTCCCCTCACGCTGCGGATGGCGCCGAGGTGGGGTCCCAAAAAGGGCCCAGCCAGGAGGAGGAGGTCCCGGAGGCGCCGCAAGGCAACCTCCCGGACTCCAGGCACAAGGGGGATCAAACCCCAAAGGGCTCTAAGTCCGGCCCTGGGCCGGACTCCGTACTGGAACCTTCAGTGGTTCCGGAGTCTGGCAGGCGGACCCTTCGTAAGAAGGGCGAGAGAAGAAAAGGAAGGCCGCCCTGACTGGGGAGGCCGGAGGGTCCAACCAGAGGCACCGGATAATTTGCTGGAGGTGCTTAACGGCACCTCCATCGACGAGGAGCACCGCGCTGTTATGAGTGTGGTGATCCAGAAAGTTCAGTCTGCCAAGAGCGGGCTGACTGAAGCCTGTACCAGCCTTCTAACAGGCTTTGAGGTATGTATTTAAGATATGTAAAAATATTACCGCATAGGCAGTAGCCCCTGATGCTCAGTTTGGTGTTCGGAAAGAAAAGCCGAACTGAGGATCTAAATAGATGTACGCAGGAGTCTAACATAAGTATGTCAATATGGGGAATGCAGGCTGCGCTGCTAACCTCTGTCGCACTAACTGCGGAGGTCCATGCATTGAAGCAGAGCCTCGAGCGGTCCGAGAACGAGCTCGGCCTTGCCAAAAAGCAGCTCGAGGACAGGGAAGGTAAGTAATACCTTATGGAAGTATCTAAAAGATGTGGTTGCAAAAAATAACAGGAATAACGTGAGAGTTGCAGGGGCCACGAACGAGGTGGTGACCCTGAAGGAAGCAGTGTCCAAGGCCGAAAGCAATGCGGCCATGGAGCGCACCGAGCGAGAGAAGCAGGAGGCGCGGGTGGCGGAGGTGCGGCAAGAGCTCCAGGCTCTCGTGGAAAAACACGAGAGTTTGGAGCGTGACTCAAAGACTCGAGAGTCCGAGCTCGCCTCGGCTCTTGAGAATGCCAAAGCCGCTAAGGCCGAAGCCCAAAAAGCCCTTCAACAAATTGAGGCAATGAAGAAGATAGCAGCGGGTAAGGCATTCTTCATGCAAAGCAAGCACGTGAAAGTGAATTACTTGTTACTTACCCAAATCCGGAGCTCTCCAGGAGCATTTGTAGATCTGCCCTGCAGTGTGTCCGACGCTGCCGCATTCTACTGGGCCGAGGAGGGAAGCTCGACGGAGAAGGTGTTCTGGTCTCAGTATGTTGAGGCCGGACACCCGGTGCCCTTGAGAGACCAGCTGAATCAGCTGGTCGAGCTCCATAAGGTGGCCGAACAGGCCATGAAGGGCCTCATAGTTTGGCTGTGGCCTAAGGAAGCCATGCCTGGGAGCTACTTTGGGCTGGTGAGGCGGCTGGTGGACGCATGTCCATGGATTGAAGTCGTCAAGCGCTCCGTCTGTATCGAAGGTGCCCGTAGGGCCCTTGCCCGTGCTAAAGTGCACTGGGGCAAGATGGACGCTGAGAAGCTTGTGACGGACTCTCCACCGCCGGGCAGGGAGTATCGCAAGCCCGAGATGTATTATAAGAGCGTCCTGAAGGGTGCCCGCCTTATAGCGGGTGAATGCTCCAAAGATGTAATTTTTGAGTAAACTCGCATTTGTTATCCTGTACGCTTGAAAACTTGTTCATATGTGCTAAGCAATGCTTGTGAATTTAAAATATTACCTTCTGTGCGGTCGTTTATTAAATTTGAGAGATGGCGAGTCCTCGGCTTCTGCCCCCATGCCACGAGTGCTGGGGTGTTTGGGATAAACTTGAGCGCTCTTTTTCCCATTCTTGGGTCCTTCGAGGGAGGCGCTCAATGCAACGAACAAGGCAACCGGACTATAATGATTGAACACTCTCACTTAGCCATAGAATTCTATAATTTTAAATTTCGGCGAAGCCCCTAGTATTTGGAAGACCGAATTCGGGGCGCTATCCACGCCTGGGCCGGACAAAGCCGACTCCTCGCTCTAAGCGGCATAAGTCTTTAGGGACTCCAAAACCTCTCGAGCAGCGACCGGCTCTCGCCCTATCATGATGGTCAGTTTTAGCTTTCTCCACTAAGGTGCTTAACCCAGCTCAATCGGGGCACAATCACAGTGGTTCTCCTAGTGCTACCTTAGCCGATATAACGGAACGTAAGGTACCAAAACATGGGAGCCGGGCAAACCCAACTATTGACCCAAGACATGATTTGGAGCCGATGCATATAATGCTATAAGTTCGGGGTGCCGTACTTGTGAAAGTGTTCGGACCTATCACACCATATTTTGGGGTACTTAAGCCCCTGGTGTATTTGGCTGTACCAAAATGTATGGGTGCAACATGTCATAAGTGAACATATATAGGTAAAAAAAGGAATGCAATAATAGGCAAAAGCTATGCATTGTTTAATCAAAAAAGTTGCGGTAAAAGCAGAACGATACAAATAGTGCGATAAGCATTGGACGGGACTATTTGACCTGTCCCCCTCCAGGGGCGAGCTGCGGGATGATATGTGAAACAAGTATACTGCTCGTTATAGAGACCACATGGACACTCGACGTAGCTTTCTGCTTCCCTGGCTGTTGCATCGTGTGTTTGGCGATTCTACTGCCGGACAGGGCTTCTTGAGAAAGGACTCCTGAAAGTAAGAAAAAAAAGAATGACACAATTGGGAGCCCCTGGTGCGGTTGAGCCGCATTCTGGGCCTGCCGTGGTCGTGCCCCTCCCCCTATGCCCATGGTATTTCCAGAGCGTAATTATGTACGCGTAGTACTGGTTTCGCAATTTTGTGAGGGCTGGGGTTAGGGCCACATTGCTACGCGTGCTCGGGACGTGCCAGGCAGTCTTGTTGTAGGTTACTCCGGGCGCGCTTGACGGTGTCCAGACGTTTAATAGCCGGACTCGAGAATTGCCTTGAGAGGCTGCTTTGCACTTCCGCCGCGAGGGCCGCCGTATGCTCCTCCGTTCGAAGAGAGCGTTCGGTGTTTCCGTTGACCGTAATGACTCCTCGAGGGCCTGGCATCTTGAGCTTGAGGTATGCGTAGTGCGGCACCGCATTGAACTTTGCAAATGCGGTTCATCCAAGCAGTGCGTGATAGCCGCTGCGGAACGGGACTATGTCGAAGATTAACTCCTCGCTTCGGAAGTTATCCGGGGATCCGAAGACCACTTCAAGTGTAACTAAGCCTGTACAGCTGGCCTCTACACCTGGTATGACGCCTTTAAAGGTCGTCTTTGTGGGTTTAATCCTTGATGGGTCTATGCCCATTTTGTGCACTGTACCTTATAAAGCAGGTTCAGGCTGCTGCCGCCGTCCATCAGGACTCTAGTGAGGTGAAATCCGTCAACGATTGGGTCTAGAACAATGCGGTGAATCCGCCATGGCGGATGCTAGTGGGGTGGTCCCTTCGATCAAATGTGATCGGGCAGGAGGACCACGGATTGAACTTTGGGGCGACTGGATCCATCGCATATACGTCCCTTAGTGCACGCTTCCGCTCCCTTTTGGGTATGTGGGTTGCGTATATCATGTTCACCGTCCGCACTTGTAGGGGAAGCCCTTCTGTCCTCTATTGTTCAGCAGTCGGGGCTCCTCTTCGTCGTCGCTATGCAACCCCTTGTCATTGTTTTCGGCATTTAATTTGCATGCCTGCTTGAACACCCAACAATCCCTGTTGGTGTGGTTGGCTGGTTTTTCGGGGGTGCCGTGTATCTGGCACGAGCGATCGAGTATTCTGTCCAAATTGGATGGGCCCGGGGTATTTCTTTTGAATGGCTTTTTCCACTGACCGGGTTTAGAGCCTCTGAATCCGGCATTGACTGCCATATCTTCAGCATTATCTCCATTAATGCGGCGCTTGTGCTTGTTGCGACACGACCTGCCGTTGTTGTCCTTGGTATCTGAATTACCAGGGCTCTTGGTCATGTTGTTACTACGAGCTAGCCAGCTGTCCTCTCCCGCGCAAAAGCGGGTCATGAGTGTTGTGAGGGCTGCCATGGATTTCGGCATTTCCTGTCCTAGGTGCCGGGCAAGCCACTCGTCGTGGATGTTATGTTTGAAGGCTGCAAGGGCCTCTTCATCCGGACAGTCGACGATTTGATTTTTCTTGGTTAGGAACCATGTCCAGAATTGTCTGGCCGATTCTTCTGGCTGCTGAATTATGTGGCTTAGGTCATCAGCGTCTCATGGCCGCACATAAGTGCCTTGGAAATTATCGAGGAATGCGGCTTCTAGGTCTTCCCAACAACCAATTGACTCTGCTGGCAAGCTGTTAAGCCAATGCTAAGCTGGTCCTTTAAGCTTGAGTGGGAGGTATTTGATGGCGTGTAGATCATCACCGCGGGCCATGTGGATATGAAGGAGGTAGTCCTCGATCCATACTGCAGGATCTGTTGTACCATCGTATGATTCGATGTTTACGGGTTTGAAACCCTCGGGGATTTGATGATCCATTACTTCATCTGTGAAGCATAGTGGGTGTGCGGCGCCCCTGTACTGGGCTATATCGCGACGTAGCTCAAATGAGCTTTGTCTGCTGTGTTCGGCTCGGCCGAATTTGCTGTGTTCGGCTCGGCTGGATTTGTTGTATCCGGCATGACGATTATCGTCATGTGTAGTGAGGCGCCCATGCGATCCGTAGATCAATCTTGTTTGCCTTGCCTTGTCCTCCAATATATCTCGCAGGTCTGGCACATTTCCCCGTGCCTTGGTACTTTTTGAGCAACGCCGGGGTGCGGCTTGAGTGGAGGGCCGAGAGGCCTCTCTGTCGCGGCCACGAGGTGGCCGGTTGGCCGAATCATGCACTGGTGATGTAGGTTTGGGTGCTTCCTCCTCTAATCGGGGTAGCAGCCTGCGTTTTGGGTAGATCTTGGAGGGGCGCTCGAGTTCATACTCTTCGGCCGCCAGGACTTCAGTCCATCTGTCGGCTAGCAAATCTTGGTCAGCTCTAAGCTATTGCTGCTTTTTCTTGAGGCTGCTTGTCGTGGCCATAAGCCTGCGTTTGAAATGCTCCTGTTCGACGGGATCCTCAGGCACGACAAATTCGTCGTTGTCGAGGCTTGCCTCGTCTTCGGAGGGAGGCATGTAATTATCGTCCTCTACCTCTCTATCTGTCGCTCTCTCATGAGGGCTGGCTTCTCCATCCTCCTGCGCTGAATCCTGCTGGAGGGGGTTGTCTTCGGCACTTTCCGGGGTGTTATTGTCTCCCATGCCGGAATCACTGTTTTTGTTGTGGAGGGATTTAGAGCGGCGCCGCTGACGCCGGCGCTTAGGCTGTTTCTTGGAGGGGTAATCCTCCATTGTTCCATCGCCATTCCCATCTTTTGGGATGTCCACCATGTAAATGTCGAATGACGAGGTGGCCTTCCAGTGCCCTGTAGGCACTGGTTCTTGTTCGTCTCCTGCATCGTCGTCCATACCGTCGATGTCTTCGGAGCCGAAGTTGAGCATGTCGGTTAAATCATCGAAAGTGGCTACGAAGTGGGTGGTGGGTGGGCTTTGAATTTCTTCGTCATCCGCATCCCAACCTTCCTGCCATAATCCGGCCAGGGCTCTCCTGATAGAGAGAGAGACTTTAGCGAATTCAGGATGTCGCCAAAGGGCGAGTGCTGAAAGATGTCCGCGGCAGTGAACTCCATGATCGGCGCCCAATCGGATTCAATTGGCAGGGGCGCGGAAGGTTTGGAGTCCGGAGAGGAGTCCGGCACCTTGGAGTCACGAGCTTCGCAAAGGATAGGGTTGGTGTTCGGCTCAATCGCCGTAGAGATAGCAGCCCCCGAGGCGGTGTCCAGCCACCCGTCCTCGATTAGCACAGTCGGCTCCGAGCTAAGGGTCGGAGTGGACACTGGTGCGGCCTCCAAGGCACTGTCCGAAGGTAGAGCTAGATCATTCCCTTCATGACAGTGCGGCGCGGTTGGCTGTGGCTCGAACCCGTCGAAGATCAAGTCTCTGCGTACGTCAGCCGTATAGTTCAAACTTCCAAATCTGACCTGATGACCACGGGCGTAGCTTTCAATCTGCTCCAGATGGCCAAGCGAATTGGCCCGCAGTGCAAAGCCACCGAATACGAAGATCTGTCCGGGGAGAAAAGTCTCACCCTGGACCGCCTCGCTATTGATGACCGGAGGAGCCATCGGGCCTAAAGATGACGACACAGAGGAACTCTCAATGAAAGCACCAATGTCGCTGTCAAAACCGGTGGATCTCGGGTAGGGGGTCCCGAACTGTGCGCCTAGGCGGATGGTAACAGGAGACAAGGGACACGATGTTTTTACCCAGGTTCGGGCCCTCTCGATGGAGGTAAAACCCTACTCCTGCTTGATTAATATTGATGATATGGGTAGTACAAGAGTAGATCTACCACGAGATCAGAGAGGCTAAACCCTAGAAGCTAGCCTATGGTATGATTGTTGTTCGTCCTACGGACTAAAACCCTCCGGTTTATATAGGCACCGAAGAGGGTTAGGGTTACACAGAGTTGGTTACAATGGTAGGAGATCTACATATCTGTATCGCCAAGCTTGCCTTCCATGCCAAGGAAACTCCCATACGGATACGGGACGAAGTCTTCAATCTTGTATCTTCATAGTCCAGGAGTCCGGCCAAAGGTGATAGTTCGACTATCCGGACACCCCCTAATCCAGGACTCCCTCACTCACCACTTATCCTTTTCCATACCCTTTAAGCTTTGCTAGTCCTGATACCCATGGTAATGGGATTGCTGAGTCCTCGTGGCTCACAGATTACTACAACATTAGTTGCAGGTATAGGTGGTGCGATGATCTGACATGAGAGCGATGTATGCTTGTCTTGGAGTTCTTCTTCTACTTCTTCTTCGTTCGGGGGTTAGGTTCCTGGTCGGCAGCCTGGGCTAGTAGGGTGGATGTCGTTTGTGTTTCTGTTTGTGTTTCAGCAGTAGTCGGATGTTGCTCTTATGTATGATGTTGTTGTATTTATTTGCCATTGTATGTCTTGTATGTATCCCCAACTATTATGTAATGGTACGACGTAATGATATCCACCTTGCAAAAGTGTCTTCGATATGCGCTTCTATCCTTGGTGGGACCTTCAAGTTCCTTTAGGATAGGGTCGCATATGGGGTGTGACAAGTTGGTATCAGAGCCTCGACCGACCATAGGAGCCCCCTTGATTGTTCGTAGCATGGCCGTTGTCGGGTCTAGAAGAAAACTATTTTTGGAGTCTAGTTATATCGGAGAGTAGGAATTCTTTTTACTCCTCAGCCCCTTCATCGCTCTGGTGAGGAATCTTGACGTTGGTGTTTTGAATTATTCCTCTTCCCTTTCAAACTTTATTTAGGATCACGCGGTTAGTTTTTCGTTCGTTGGTTCTCAGCTCTTTTCATCCGGTGCATTTCTCGTCAAGTTGACTCGAGCCTCTTCATCTTTGACAAGTTCATCCTTAGTTGTTTTCTTTTCCCACCCGCCCACCCTTTTCTTCTTAGAACCGAAGACCGTAATTAAGTATCCATCCTACTCGTGCGAAGCCTTTGCATTCTTTCCTCAATTATTTTTAACGACGCTTTTTCTCTTCAAGTTATTCGTCGGTTCCACGTTCTAAGTTGTCTTGTTTTTCCTGCCCTCCCACCCATTTTCTTCCCGGAGTCCGCATCTCTATTCGAGCATCAATTTCATTCGTGCGGAGCCTCTTCAGTCTTTCCTCAATGGTCGCAACCGGTTAATTCTCATCTCATTTGACATTCTTCATCGCTTTTTCTTCTCCGGTGGACTCAGTTCCAAATTTCGGTGTTCATCGTATTCTTTCCTTTGATCAAATGTTTTCCCCTTACTCGTTCGCCTCTCGCCATTTAATCATTCCGGAGTGCGGAAGACATCTCAGGAGATCCATCTGCGTTCCAATTTATTCGAGGTTGTCACCTCATTCAAGTCCTTCAGTCGTTCCGGTGCATCATCTATTCAACAATCCCTTCAAACGGCGCTTCTTTTCAATGGGCCATAACCCACAGGTCTTTCCCAGGATCTTACCTGACTATTCTATTTTATTTTTTGGAGTTTAAAGCTTTCTCGGATATCTCATCGGAGCCTCCATCGAAATCACCACAAGACTTAATCTTATTCTTTCATCCTTCATTCTATCTCATCATCCTTTTGTCACCGGAGTTCTTCATGGTGGGTCTTCATGATTTAATTCATCTTCAAGAGTTCATCAGGATTTTTGTTGGAGGAGTTAAAGTATCTTTTCTTCCCGCGTCTCGAAGTGCAAACAATTCTCCGTTTTCTTATGAAGTGGAGTTTTGCATTTCTAAGTTCTTCTCAGTTGTTCAGACATTTGGTTGTGGTATAATTTCACCACAAGTTTTGAGATGTTTTTGATAAGTACACAACAAGCTTATTCTTTTGCTGTTGAATATCTCAACAACTCCGTTCAATTCTTCCTTCTAAGGATGCTATCAAATTTGTGGTGCAAGTTGTTGTTCTCTCATCCGTTCTTTTCATTCCATTCTTTCAATTTTTCCGGAGGTATTGCGTGTTCATCTCGTCAAGTGTCATTCCATCTTCTGAAGTTCATGTTCTATTCCTCCCATTTTCAGCCCAAATTATTTCGTTCTTATAACTTCTTCTATCTTCTTCTAACCGGAGTAGTTTCAGAGTCTATCTTATTCAACGAGCTTTTGATTCTCGTCATATCCGTCGTTCCTCTTTTCTACCCGAGTGCTCTCGACTTTGTTCTTCTTCTCTCTTGCGCTCTTGTTTCACCTCTTCCTCTTTTCTCCGGTCTCGTTCCTAAGATCTCGAGATGACATCTCTTGTTAGTGGAGGACACTTGTAACGCCCCGAGACCAATGCGTCAGATGTCTTCCAGTTATTCGCCGTCATTGCCATGTAATTTGCTTGTGTGTTGCACTTTTCCATGTCATCATGTGCATTTCATCCGTATGTTTTTCAAAACTTGCATCTGTTCGGGTCCTGCCGGTTCTCCCTGTTGACCGTTCTGAGCTCAGACACACTCGCAGCGCCAGCGGCACCTCCAAAATATTATTTTATAAGTGGCATAACATTTTCTCGGAATGGGATGAAAGTTGGCGTGCGGTCTTGTTATAGTGTAGGTAGACCGCCTGCCAAGTTTCGTCGCATTCGGTGCTCGTTTGATTGCCCAACCAGTAAACTTACAGCTGCAATATAGCCGGTCTAATGTCGGACGTTTTCAGTCTCCAAAAACCGTTGTCGGGCTGCACTCCTTCCCTCTCATCTCAGCCCAACCCCTCTTCACAGCCTGCTAAACCGGCCCACTAACCCAATAAACCTCCCCCTCGATCGGATCCGTCGGATCGTGATCTAAGGGTCCGAAAACCCATAAATTCCCCAAACCCTAGCCCCCCTACTATATATGGATACCCCTAGTCTATTTTGGGCAGCCTAGCCCCTCCACCTACCTCTAGCCTCCCCCCTCCTCAGAATCTGCGCGCAGCCACCTCCACTTCGTCACTTGGCGCGCCGCCAATCGCCAGTGTTGCCGCTTCAGCCGTTCGCAGCCAACCCGCAGCCTCCATGCGCCCCTCCTGCCTCCTCCCACCACGCTGGCCCTGCAGGCCCATCGCGGGCCCAAGCGCAGCTGCGCCCCGCTCCTCCCCGTTCTGGATCGGGGCAGGAGCCCGATCCCGCAGCTCCTCCTCGTCTCCCCCCGGCCATCGCCGACGCGCGGCCGCAGAACATCACCGGAGCAGCCTCCAGGTCACCGGAGCCCCGATTTGCCACCACTCTCCCTCTCTCTACCTTCACCCTCTCCTCTCTCTCCCTCACCTGGTCGCTCTCTCTAAAAGCCCCATAGGAGCCGCCATGGATAGCCCGACCGCGAGCTCCATCTCATCGATTCTCGCGAGACCAGCGCCACCGGGCCTCCTTGTCGCCGGGAATGTGTCCCCAGCCTCGGCCTCTGCCTGGATCCGGCCAGGACCCCTCCGGATCACGCCGCTGCCTGGCCCAATGTCGTCGGAGAAGACCGCCGCCGATCCCCTGCTTCGCCCGCTCGAGGCACCCGCGTTATTCACTGCCTGCGCCCGCGTGGGCCCGCAAGCCTCCTCTCCACTCTGGGCCGAAGCCCATGGTGAGTAGCACCTATCCCCTGCCATGTGCGTCTCATAATATCCAGCGCTCAATTCGGTTTTTTTTTTTGCGAAGTCCCAGAAAAACCGCCAAGTCCCTGTGTTTTATCATATTATGTATTCATGTTTGGGTGCTTGTAACTTTGTGCATGTGGCTCCAAATTGAGTGTATGATATGTTAAAATGTTCATTTCTTGATGCTCTAGACGATGGAGTAGTTTGCATTTATGTTACAGTTCATCGACATGCCTTGATCTTAGTTGAAAAACTTCTAAGTGTTATAAACTGCTGGAAAGTGCTGCCTGTTAACATCATTTAGGTGTCTTGTGAGTGGTGTAACTTTGTCCCTGTTGATACTATGTTGATGATCTTGATATACGCATGTTCTGATCTTCATGCTCTACATGTTGGTGTTCTTTGCATTCATGTTAGGGTGCATCTTGACATGCTAATCTCTGTTACAAAAGTACATGTTTCTGTTAACTGCTGAAAACTATTGTAACTTGCCTATTTGTCATTTTTATATCTTTTGTGTGATTTTCTTTTAAGCATCATGTCTACATGTTTTAGTAGCATAATCATGCCTTCTTTACAGGGGTGCAATCCATGTATTTTTATATACCCTGTAGTGAGTGCATCAAGCTTGTGAAGTGGACTACTTGCTATTAACTTTCTGTCAAGTCTGTTTCTCTTATATCATGATGCCATGTTTGCTCGATGCTACAAATTAAGATATGCATAATCTGGAGGTGCTTAGTTGACATGTTTTGTTGGCCATCTTATTCTCTATCATTCCGCGCCTTTTGATGCCTCATATATGTCCTATAACATATGTTTTCATTTCCATGAACATGCTTATATTATGTTCCAATTTTCTGTTAACTTCATGATGCTATGTTGTGAGCTTGTTATTAGTTAATATATGCCTATTTTGGAGATGCTAGAATTACATGTTTTGAAGTATTCTATGAGTAATCTGCTAAAATGACATGGTTGTTATCTTTTGGATATCATATGTATTTGTTCCATGCTTGCAAACATGCTATCATAATGTTGCTATTTTATACTTGCTGAAACTGTTTCAACAGTCAATCTTGTCATGTTGGTTCCCACTAATCCATGGGCCATATGTATATGATGCCAGCATGTTATTTGCTCTTGGTTATGTGTAATTTGATTCCGTGTCCTTGGTTTCGATGTTTACTTGTTGTAGCTTGTCTCTTTCTTACTCACAAGTTGACATCATATTAACGTTGCTTATGTATATGCTCCTGTGTTATAAAGTTGCTTTTTGCATTTATCATATTGGTTTAATCTTGATGCCTATGAACATGAAACTTACTGATATTTGAAGTATGTTATCTGTACATGAAGTGCATGTCGAGTTTATGCTCATATGATTCATGTAGCTTCTGGTTTCGATGTTTGCAAAGTGCCTAGTTGCTGTTTTGGGCAGATTGTTGTCATAACTTGTTTGGAGTGTATGTGTTGCACCGTTGCTCCGTTTTGAGCATGCTCTATATGAAACTTGCTTAGAGTTGCATGTAGATTCATATTATCTTGTTACATCCTTGTTTTGGAGTGTTTGTGATTGTTTTTTGCTTGCTTTTGCATCAATGCCATGTTTAACTTGTTTTGCTCATATATTCTAGGCCGTCGCTCCGAATTAAATGAACTTTATATGTAACTTGACTACAATTCCGTGTAGATCATCTTGGTGCATCTTAACTTGCTGGTTAACAAATTGAAAATAATGAGTTATTAAGATCTGGAACAATTTTGAAAGTTGCATATGAGGACTTACCGGGATTGTTATATGTTGTTTCCAGCCTCATTTAGACTTGCTTTGATGTGTGTTCTTGAGTGTTTCATCTCTTGCCATGAGTAACATCATATAGACTTATCATGTATCATAATTAGTTGAGCATCATGCCTTGTTTATGTGTTGTGTTTTTACCATGTTGTTTGCTTCTTTCCGGTTGTGCTTCTTCTCGATAGTTCCTGTTTCATTGCGATCGTGAGGATTCGTTCAACTACGCTTGGTTCATCTACGCCCGTTCGTCTTCTTCATCGACTCGTACTTATTCCTAGCGGTATTTTAGGCAAGATGACCGTACCCTGGATCTCACTACTATCATTGCTATGCTAGTTGTCTCGATGTTATCGCTATGTCGCGCTTCCTACCACTTGTTTATCAAGCCTCCCAAATTGCCATGTCAGCCTCTAACCTTTTTCACCCTTCCTAGCAAACCGTTGTTTGGCTATGTTACCGCTTTGCTCAGCCCCTCTTATAGTGTTGCTAGTTGCAGGTTAGGTTGAAGATTGCTCCATGTTGGAACATGTTTATCTCGGGATATCACAATATATCTTATTTAATTAATGCATCTATATACTTGGTAAAGGGTGGAAGGCTCAGCCTAATGCCTCGTGTTTTGTTCCACTCTTGCCACCCTAGTTTCTGTCATACCGGTGTTATGTTCCTTCATTTTGCGTCCCTAACATGGTGTGGGTTTATGGGCCCCTCTTGAAGGCCCAACATTGGTTTTACCATTTGCCCGACATAATAACTAAACTTGTTATTAAATTTGACACATAGGGAGTTAGCGCTACCCAAGGAGTAATTCTACATAATAAAAGGGGGCTGGTGTTGATCGTGTTGGTCCCAACTAGAGTCGTGTGCGGCTTTCCCCGAGGAAACTTGGGTCTCAGTTGTTGTACGTTGTGCTCATCCGGACGTGGCCTAAGACGAGATACACGCGGCTACTATCAGGGTGTCGGCATGCCGGGAGGTCTTGCTGGACTTATTTTACCATTATCGAAATGTCTTGTGCACCGGGATCCCGATCTGATCGGATGTCCCGCGATGGAGGATTGTCTCAGCGGATCGTTAGCTTGTCATGGGCTAAGTTGGGACACCCCTGTAGGGTTTAATATTTCGAAAGCCATGCCCGCGGTTATATGGTAGATGGGAATTTTTAATGTCTGGTAGTAGATAACTTGACACCGGATTCGAATTAAAATACACCAACTGTGTGCGTAACCGTGACGGTCTCTTTTCGAGTGGGTCGAGAAGATAACACAGTGGGGTTATGTTTAAACGTAAGTAGTTCAGGATCACTTCTTGATCATTACTAGTTTGCGATTGTTTGCGTAGCTTCTCATCTTATTCTTGTATTCGTAAGTTAGCCACCATATCATGCTTAGTCGCTACTGCAACCTCACCACTTATCCTTTTCCATACCCTTTAAGCTTTGCTAGTCTTGATACCCATGGTAATGGGATTGCTGAGTCCACGTGGCTCACAGGTTACTACAACATCAGTTGCAAGTACAGGTAATGGGATGATCTGACATGAGAGCGATGTATGCTTTTCTTGGAGTTCTTCTTCTGCTTCTTCTTCGTTCAGGAGTTAGGTTCCTGGTCGGCATCCTAGGCTAGTAGGGTGGATGTCGTTTGAGTTTCTATTTGTGTTTCATCCGTAGTCGGATGTTGCTCTTATGTATGATGTTGTTGTATTTATGTGCCATTGCATGTCTTGTATGTATCCCCAACTATTATGTAATGGTACGATGTAGTGATATCCACCTTGCAACAGCGTCTTCGATATGCGCTTCTAAACTTGGTGGGACCTTCGAGTTCCCTTAGGATAGGGTTGCATATTGGGCGTGACAATGATGAAGAGAATGATAATGTTGCTCCCTTAAAAATTAAGGGAGAAATGATTTTTAAAGCTCTTCATAAGAATAAAATTGCTTGTTCCAACTTCATGGAAATCATGTCTATTGCCATTAAGGGCAAGAAATATATTGAGGAGTTGGAATCTCATCTCAAGGAGCATGAGGTCATCATTGAGAAAATGGAAGGTCATGAGCGTGATTATGCTAATGAGATTGCGGACCTCTCTCAAGCTCTTGAACTTGAACAAACCACCAAAGAATCTCTTGAGGATACTTTTGCTCTAGAATTATCTAGAGTGAAGGAATCACATGATAGAGCTCAAGGGTCATTAAGAGTGACCTCATCAAACTCACCGAGTCTCATGCACAACTTAAATCTTCATATTCAAAAGAGCTTTCCAAGTTGGTTCTCCTCTTGCTATTATTGATGATGCTTGTGCTACTAACTCTATTTCTAGTGAAGCATCCACTTTGAAGGAGAATGTTGAGCTAAGGGCTCAACTTGAGTTGCTATCTAGCAATTATGAGAAATTGTAAGAACGTCATGAAAAGCTCTCAAGCTCTCATGATGATCTTCTAGTATCTCATAATGTGCTAAATATAGCTCATGAGGCCATGATTGCTAAGGTAACATCTAGTGAGCCTCATGTGGATACTAGCACTATTTCTAGTCAAAATGCCATATTGCCATGTGCTAGTCCTTGTAATTCATCTACTCACAATGTTGGTACATCTCGTGATGAATTGCTTTCCTTGCCTTGTTTCTCTAATGATGAAGCTTATACTTCCTATAGTACTTGTGTTGAGACTAACCATGTAGAGGAAACCAAAGAGCTCAAGGCCCAAGTCACTTCTTTGAAGAAAGACCTAGAAAAGAGTCATGAAGGGAAATTCACACTCAACAATATCTTGAGTGTGCAAAAATCCCCCAATGACAAAGGTGGACTTGGATTCAACTCCAATAAGAAGAAAAAGTCCAAGATGAACAAAAAGAAGGGCCAAGAACAAGTCAAGAATTCGGCCAAGATTGGTTGCTTCAAGTGCAAAGTACAAGGGCATCATGTTAGATCTTGCCCATTGAAGAAGAAGCCCATTAGTTTCAAGCAACAAGGTAAGCGCCACAAGTTCACTCTCAAGCTCAACCTCATGTTGAAGAAAGGCCTCTTCCCAAGAAAACTCAAGCTAATGCTTCTCAAGTTGAGAAATCAAGTAAGAAGAAAGTGAAGAGTAGATGTTGCTACCTATGTCGTGAGAAAGGTCACCTCGCTTCTTCATGCACTAGTGGTAACTCATCCAACCCAATTATTATTGATGATATCTATTCTCTTGGGAAGGATAAGGTTGGCAATGTGTTTTCCAAAGTTGTTGGTACTCAAAGTGGTGTCAAGAAAAGAACCATTTGGGTAGCCAAGCCTATTGTGACTAATCTTTTAGGACCCAACTTGGTCGGGGACCAACTATCTCAAACTTGATCAATAGGTGTTGTTGGAGGGCATTGGAGACTTGGCTACATTATGAAGAATTAAGGGGACTTCATCATTCTTGTTGTCTCAAGCCAAGTTAATTGGGTTATCAAGTTTCTATACTATATCCAATGTGCCTCCTTTCGGTAACTTGTACTTAAATTGTTTACATTGAAAGTTACTTGCCCCTTTGCATGTTTCGGTTTTGTTCCTTGCATGTGTTTGTATATGTTGTGTCTCCAAATTTATTATCTTGAGTAATCAAGTTTGTGTATGTTGGTTTGCACATCATGTACATGTGTGTCGTACGTTGAGCCTTTGTGAATCTTGTGTGTATCTTAGTTGGCTATTGTGAGAGATTAATAGAACATCCCATTTTGGGGGAGTGATGTACTTTATGCACTTCACAATCCTATAAATGTGTGTACATGAGGAATACCAACTAGTATTGATATTACAAGATTATCTAGTCGCTATGTGGTATGTCTACTCATGATAAATTCAAATTCTAAATTGTCCATTAATTATCTCTTGTTGGATCTTTATTTTGCCTCTTGTTTATCTTTAATTGGTATCACATTATGGGGAGTAATATGCTATGTGTATATTACTAGCCTAGAAAATGTGTACATTTGAGATATTGTCACCTAGAGTTGATATTGTAAATTATCTTGTTCCTAGGTGGCATGTTAGCTCTACAATTTGCAAGTTGCTTATGGGTTTGGTGTCAAGATGATGTCGGATATCCTTGCTATCTACCACCGGGATTTATTTCCATTTACTTCTTGTCTTTTGAAAATTGGTACTCACTTGTGTGGTAGAATTTATTGATCATCTTTACATTGGCTTTTGCTTTTATTGCTTTTTCTGTTGCCAAGGAATGTATCAACTCCCTTTGTCGTCCATACCACTTGTGGATCTTGTTAATTTCTTGATCTTGTCTAGTGTTTTCTAGATATAGTGAAAGTGGTGATCCCACCTTGTGCATTTTGTATTCAAATACAAATTCTCTATAATGCACTAGTCTTGGGGGAGCTATCCTATTTTCTATAAAACACTCATCTTGCAATCCTTATCAAGTGTGTGTTGGTGGAAGGCAAGTCGTTTCTTTTTGGTACTTTGCGCCATCATGAAACTTTGTAGAGAGCTTGGTTTGTTTGGAACCATCCTCTCTTTTGGGACTTTGATATATTTTATTTAGTGTGTATCAATGGATATCTCATTCCTTGATGTATCTATTATGGATATCCTCCAAGTGATGATTTATTCATTTGGTATCTTTTCTTCACTTGTATTTTCTTTGTCATTTGGTATCGGTTCTTGAAAGTCTTGAGCATGCATATTAACTTCATGTAGTTTCTTTGGCATGCTTTCTTTCTTTGACCCAATATATAGGGAAACTCCACCAAGTCTCAAATTGATGAGATGTGCATGAAATTCATTTTCATATCTATATGCACATATCTATGTGGAGTTTGTCCTATGTATTGTTGGTTCTCTAACTCTTTGGTCCCAATGGGTTTGGGTACCATTTTGTTTGTGTTGTTGGTCTAGGAACAATTGGAGATGCATTGGATGCTCGGCTCACTCATAAGGAAGGTGGTGTCACCATGAGCTTATTGGAGTCAAGCTAGGATGCTCAATGAACTACTATCTACTACCTTCAATTGGTTTCTTCTACATCCTTCCAATGATATCTCGGTAACAAGTATCTATTCATGCATTATTTTCTTGCATTCAACCTTGTGTAGGTTGCATCTTGGCATGCTATTCATTCCATCTTGTGATACATGTTTCCATTCTCAAAGCATCTCAATGATGATCTCATGTTGCTAGTTGTGATGTCTTTGATAGTTGTGTGGTAGGAATTCATTTATATACAATAAGACCATATCGATCCATGTGCTATGCTTCCAAGCAAAAATCTTATTGGTATATGTATGACTTCCTTTTGGATATCTTGTTCCTTCGTGTTGTAACTATTTCGGGTGTACATCCTTCTTTGTATATATATATCACAATTTTGTCTACCTAGAATCTTATACATTTGTGAGAATTTGCATATTTAGATGATATCCTTTCTTTAACATCCACCTTGTCTTTCTTATGTTATTTCTTTGGTGGCTCCGTGAAAGATTTTTCCTTGAGTGTGTGTCTTATATCATTGCATCTTGATGCACTCCTGTGTGGTGAAGATTACTTTCCTCATTCTTATCTTTACGAGGCTTTTTCCATCTTAATTGGTATCCCTCGTCTTGATGAGGCTTTCATCTTCTATCTTCACCATGGGTTGTCGCAAGCTTTGTTGTTATCTTTTTAGTAAGCTTGTGTATCCATTTGCTTCTTGTGTGTGGGGGGAAGGTCATGTCTTGCACCTTGTATCTCATTTATCCAAGACTATGTTGATGCTTAATGCTCATCCTTACATTAGTCTTCTCAAGTGCTTTTCCATGGCTCACACATATCTTTTTGGTTGAGCCTTTTATTAAGTTGCCTCTTTTACATGTTGCTCAACCATGTGTTTGTTGCAAGTTCTATGCTTTGTTTCCTATATGCTCACTTGCACTTGTGTAAGTTTCTATTGATTTTGGGGGATCTATGATCCTATTTTGTGCACTTTGTATCCAAATACAAAAATTGTGCACAAATCATGGCGAGCCTCTCTAGTTTCTTTGGAACACTCCTTTGCTTGTATCATAATATCTTATTCATGTGGCTCCTAGGATCTTTGGTCTAGTTGGTTCAATTGATATCATTTGATTTCTTGCTTCAATTGGTATCTTTTGATTGCTTGATTGCTTCTGTCTCTCCTTGTTATGTCTTTGTGGCATACCTTCTTTTGCAATCTTTGTGCCTCAATATAGTTTGTGTTCCTCCAGGTATTTACCTTTGTATATGTGTATTGCATTCCACTCTCTTGTTGAGGAATACACAATTTATGGAGGACCAAAATTTATATTGGCCTTCTAAGCTTTTCGCCCATTTTGGCAATCGATGCCAATGGGGGAGAAGTTTCAGAGAGTTTTGTGGAGAAGTTTAGAGAGTTGTCTCTTCTGTCTTTGGTTTGTTCCTAGGAGCATTTGCATCTCTTATGCATGCATTATTGATGGTTACATTGCATGGTGATGCATAATTCCTTACATAAACTCTCTTGAAATTGATTGTCATCAATTACCAAAATGGGGGAGATTGAAAGAACATGTGGTGCCCCCATGTTTGGTTTTCGTAATTGATGACAATCTCTATGGACTAATGGTTGTCTTGAGTTATATTTGAAGGATTTGTCCATAGGCTTTTCTTGAAGTCCATGTGTTGGTTTCAAGGAGTTTATGAGTTGACCAAGGTGCTATTATGGAATTATCCAAAGATTGGTCATGTGAGTGTTGAGCTTATTGCAAGCATGTCCTGAAGAAGAAGATTGTGCGATCATTCATGTTTACCTTCAAGACATCATCCAAATGAAGAGAGTTGGAAAGATTCAAAGTTGATCAAGACTAAGTCAAGAGTGAATCAATTTGATCAACTCACAAAGCATAGAAGATGTACCGAGAGGGATCAAGTGATCCCATGGTATGGTAAGCATTGTCCATTGTGCTTTGTGTACTAACCCATGGTCTATGTGAGAGTTCTATGTGGGGTTAGGTACGTGTTCATGGCCTTGCTTCAAGAGGAATATATCACTCAACCCATGGAGAGGATGACATCAAGTGGTGATCGTCATCAAGATTGCCGTGTGCAAGTTCAAGTGGAGCATCACGAATAGATCAAGTGCTTGAAGCTTGTCGTCCATTGGTGTCAATGGACTTGTATAGATGTGCCGAAGAGTGCCTCACCCATGGTGGAGTATGGGGGAGCAATCATCTGGTCTTCATCGACCCAACACAATCAAGAAAGGTGGTCCATCTTGAGGAGGACAAGATCATCATAGCTCAAGTGGATCATGCGCAAGGCAAAGTTTTGCCCATGATAGGTTTTCTATTTTTCCGGTGTCACGGTGGCAGTTTGGAGACCGGGTTATAGGATGGATAGCCGTACTATCAAGGGGGCTCCCAAGTGAGTAGCTTGATCGTATCGTTCTTCGAGAGCTCAAACCATTGCATCCTTGCATCATCTTTCTTGATTCTTACTTGTATTTTACTTTTAGGTTTTAGATCTTGTGGTTATCTTCGTGACAAGCTCTAGTACATCAAAAACGGATTTCATATGCTTCTTCTTTTGCGTTTTTGGTGTTGGAGGTTTTACCGGTCTTATTCGAGGAAGGGTTCTCACCATTTTCTCATGGGACTTTTCCAATTTCTTTATTACTGTTAGTTCTATAAAAATTGTGTTAGCCCTTGTCTCTAGCTTTCCAACAAACTTGGTTTTGTTGAATTCGGAGTTCGTTTGCAGAAGTTGTGCCAGTTTTGGTGTCCTTTTAAAAGCTGGAGTGGTACTACCGCTCGTGGGAGTGGTACTACCGCTTGCAGGGGATGTAATTTTTTACTACCACTCTTGGGAGCGGTACTACCGCGGCTACTTCCGTGGCTACTTCCGCTCCGGACCAAAAACTCGTCACAAGTCCAGCGGTGGTAGGCACGGATGTATTTTTTTAGTACCGCTACCCTTTGAGGTAGTACCGCTACCCCTAGCGGTAGTACCGTGAGGTCGAGCGGTAGTACCGCTCTATGCGGACTGTGAGCATAACAGTTGGATTTTTTTCCACCTATAAAAGGGGGTCTTCTTCCCCAATGAACCTTATCCTTTCAGCTCGTGTTCTTCCCCCATTGTTGACCTTCTTCGAGCTTGCTATCTCTCAATCGCTCTACGGATTCTTGCTAGTTTGGGGGGGGGGGGAGATAGGAGATCTAGATCCACATTTCCACCAATCACTTTCTCCTCTATGTGAGGGGAACCCCTTGGATCTAGATCTTGGAGTTCTTGGTGTTCTCCTTCTTGTTCTTCCTCCCATATTCCTCCTTATCATTAGTTGCTTTGGTGGGATTTGGGAGAGAAGGACTTGGGCACTCTGTGTGCCCTTACCATTGCATTTCGTGCATCGGTTTGAGCTCTCCACTGTGATACGTGGAAGTTACAAGTTGAGAAGCATATTACTCTTGGGTGCTTGGTACCCTTGAGCTTGTCTCTCTTGGGTGCTTGGGCGCCCTAGACGGTTAGTGGTATTCGGAGCTCAATCATTGTGTTGTAAAGCTCTGAGAAAGCGTCGGGGTCTCGAATTAGGTTGTGGATATCGCCCCGAGCAATTTGACGGGTACCGGTGACTGCCCCCAAGGGTTGCCAAAGTGTACGTGTTCGGTGACCGCCCCCAAGGGTTGCAATTTGTACGGGTTCGATGACCGCCCTCAAGGGTCCCTTAGTGGAATCACGGCGTCTTACATTGTGCAAGGGCGTGAGGAGATTACAGTGGCCATAGTGGCTTCTTGGGGAGCATTGTGCCTCCACACCGCTCCAAACGGTGATTAGCATCCGCAAGGGTGTGAACTTCAGGATACATTGTCGTCTCCGCGTGCCTTGGTTATCTCTTACCCGAGCCCTTTTACTTATGCACTTTACTTTGTGATAGCCGTAGTATTTCATGTTATATATCTTGCTATCACATAGTTGTTTATCTTGCTTAGCATAAGTTGTTGGTGCATATAGGTGAGCCTAGTTGTTTTAGGTTTTGTGCTTGTCAAATTAACCGTTAGATTTATTCTTCTTTTGTACGAGCCTAAACCGTAATTCCCTTATTTCAAAGTGCCTATTCACCCCCCCCCCTCTAGGAGACATCCACAATCTTTCAAAGGTGCTTGAGGCATGCGACAGTTCCGTGGAATTGGAGCGGCATGGTACGTTGGTCGAAGCGCAGCACCTAGACGAGGCCTTCACCAGTAAGTGCTTCTTCATTAGTTTCATCAGATTGGGAAGTCAGCTTTGTTTATCTTGTGGCTGACTGTCTTGCATCTCTGACCGACAAAGTACTTCCCGGAAATGCAGGAGAAGGCAGACGAGGTCGTGCGCGACCACCGGTCAACCGAGGCGAACGCAAGCGCCAAAGATGATCTACACGCCGCATGGTCCTTCCCGAAGATCATGCACGCAACAAAGGACCATCTATAGGCCCCGGATGAGCAAATGGCGAGGCTCTTCGAGGTAGGGTTGCGCATAGCGGTGGCCCTCTGGACGGGCACGGTCATGCCCAACTCCTTCACGCGGCTGGCGTGCTGGCTAGAAGCCAGACCAGTGTGGCTTCATGCGTGGCTTGTTTTTGCCGCCCGTGCCGGCGCCGACTTGGCGCTGAGGTTTGTCATGTCCTAGTATCTAGGCCTGAACCTGGACCAGCTGGCAGCCCAGCGAGACGGCGCAGAGCCCCAACTGCAGGTAGAGGCGGGCCAGATCGCTGCACGGGCCAGCTACCTAGCCTCGTATGCTTTGCATGACGAGTTCCAGGTAGAGCGGACCGAAGACGGCGGGGCGGTGCCACACGACAACTTTGGCTTGGCGTTGGACGATCCAGTGGGCAGCTCCGAGGAGTCGGGCGCCTACGCGGATGACGAGGCTGGGTTGGACGATACCGGCACCTCAGTGAACCCGGAGGCCACCACGGAGGAGCCTGCAGCCGCGCAATCAGGCGCGGGAACCTCCTGAAGCCACCTTATTTTTATCTTTCTCGCATTCTTGTTAAGTGATAGGTCCACCCACCCACTAGGGTGTATTGGTCAACATAATGAAACACCCACTAGGCCGGCGTGCAACCGGTCGTGTGGCAACTTAGTGCGATGAGGCCGGATTGACTGATTTGGCAGTTCCAACTTAGCAATTGTTGGCATACCGGTGCTTTAGCCCTTGGTTCTTGCCAGCCAGCAGCCAAAGCCGGACTGCGGCTTGGGGCGAAGTGGGGGGCCTCGGTAACTCGGACACGTCGGGATGCACTAAGGAGGACGGCGGGTTGCGGTCAAGCCAGCTAGCCCCCGAGCCGGACGGACCGACCCGGTGGCGGAGGGCAGGTGTCTTTCGGGGGTCCCATTGTCTTTCATTAAATTAGAAAAGGCAGTGATACATACGTGCATACGGCTAACTTTAAAATGGGCGGAGTAGTTCTGCATTCCAGGGTCGGCTTGTTTCTTCGCCGGCAGTGTCTCTCTTGTGTTTGTTCGGCTTGCGTTCATCGATGAGGTAGTAGGTGTTGCAGTCACAGAGGACTTTGCTGACTATGAAGGGGCCCTCCTGTGGGGAGGCCAACTTGTGCTGGCTGGCTTGCCGCTGGACAAGCCGGAGGACGAGGTCTCCCTCGTGGAACACGAGGGGCATGATCTTTTTGCTATGGTAGTGCCTCAAGCCTTGCTGATAGATGGCCGATCGGCTAAGAGCCAAGAGGCATGCTTTTTCGAGTAGGTCGACGCCGTCTTCGCGGGCTTCCTTGGCTTGGGCTTCTATGTACATTAGGACTTGTGGTGAGTCGAACTCGATGTCGGTCGGGATGACGGCTTCTACTCTGTAGACAAGGAAGAACAGGGTCAACCCGGTTGACCGGTTTGGCATCGTCCGGAGACTCCAGAGGATGGTCGGAAACTCTTCAAGCCAGCTGCCGAATGAGCGGATGAGGGGCTTGATGAGTCGCGGCCTAATGCCGGACAGGATTAGCCGTTGCCCCGCTTGACCTGGCCGTTGGATCGGGGATGAGCTGTAACACCCACGATGCGGCTATATCTCCCACGTGTTGAAGCACGACTTAGAGGCATAACTGCATGGTGGTTTTGTTGTAAGAAGGGTCATCTTCACACAATCCCATGTAATGAACAAGAATGGGATAAAGAGTTGGCTTACAATTGCCACTTCACACAATGAACATATAATTCATACATCATTCAAAGCACACATATAGTCCGACTACGGATGAAGCCAAAAGAAAATAAGATAACCCAACTGTTAGATCCCTGATCATCCCAACTGGGCTCCACTACTGATCAACATGAAACGAAACATAGCAACGACCAAGATCTTCGTTGAGATCCCATCTGAGATCGGTTACACCTGCGCTGGTATCATCGGCACCTTCAACTCTTGTGATAGTATCTGGTGAGTCATGAGGACTCACCAATCTCAAAACCCGCGAGATCAAGACTATTTAAGCTTATGGGTAGGAAGTGGTAATGAGGTGGAGTTGCAGCGAGCACTAAGCAAATATGGTGGCTAACATACGCAAATAAGAGTGAGAAGAGAAGCAACGGAACGGTCGAGAAGCTAGAAGTGATCAAGAAGTGATCCTGAAACTACTTACGCACAATCATAACACAAAGACCGTGTTCACTTCCTGGACTCCGCCGAAAAGAGACCATCACGGCTACACACGCGGTTGATGTGTTTTAATTCGAATCTGGTGTCAAGTTCTCTACAACCGAATATTAACTAATTCCCATCTGCCACATAACCATGGGCACGGCTCTCGAAAGTTTATACCCTGCAGGGGTGTCCCAACTTAGCCCATCACAAGCTCTCACGGTCAATGAAGGATATTCCTTCTCCCGGGAAGACCCGGTCAGTCTCGGAATCCCGGTTACAAGACATTTCGACAATGGTAAAACAAGACCAGCAAAGCCGCCCGATGTGCCGACAAATCCCGATAGGAGTTGCATGTATCATTCTCAAGGCACACCAGATGAGCCAGACGTCGGGTTGGCATAGACCCTGGTTGCCCAGGGGGCGCCGGACATCGCTCTGTTTGGACCAGCACTCAGAGGAGCATTGGCCCGGGGGGATAAATAAAGATGACCCTTGAGTCTGCAGAACCCAAGGGAAAAAGGCTTAGGTGGCAAATGTTAAAACCAAGGTTGGGCCTTGCTGGAGGAGTTTTATTCAAAGCGAACTGTCAAGGGGGTCCCATAAATCACCCAACCGCGTAAGGAACGCAAAATCAAGGAACATAACACCGGTATGACCTAAACTAGGGCGGAAAGAGTGGAGCAAAACACCAGGCATAAGGCCGAGCCTTCCACCCTTTACCAAGTATATAGATGCATTAATTAAATAAGAGATATTATGATATCCCAACATAATCCTGTTCCAACATGGAACAATCTTAAACTTCACCTTCAACTAACAACGCTATAAGAGGGGCTGATCAAAGTGGTAACGTAGCCAAATAACGGTTTGCTAGGAAGATGGGTTAGAGGCTTGACATGGCAATATGGGAGGCATGATATGATAAGTGGTAGGTAGTATGACATAGTGATAGAACGAACAACTAGCAAGCAAAGATAGAAGTGATATCGAGGGTAATGCTCATCTTGCCTGAAATCCCGCTAGGAAGAAGAACGAGTCCATGAAGAAGACAAACAGACGTAGTCGAAAGAATCCTCACAACTCTGGAACGAAACCGAAGCTAACGAGAGAAGAAAACCGGAAAGAAGTAAACAACATGATAAACAACCACCACATATGCATGGCACGATGCACAACCAAGTATGATGCATGTCCGGTTTAATGAGGCATGTCATGGCAAAGTGCACAAACAATACTACAAATTAAGTGGAGCTCAATATGCAATGGGTTGCATATTGACAAGACACCACATTCAAGTTATTTAGTTCGCTCTCGTTTAGGTACACAACAATATTAAATGTTGTTAAACATGGCAAGAGGTGACCCATAATTAAACTAACTAATTAGGCAAGTTTAAATGAGGCCGGAAACTCAAACATCAATTCTGGAAAATCCCCATATGCATATTATGAATTTGGTACTGTTCTGCCCTAAAACATATTTTAAAGTTATTAAATAGTAAAATAAAGTGCACCATGTTAATCTATGCATTTTTCCACCCCATTTACATATAAAGTTTATTTAAAATGAAGCTATGGTTATTTAGTTATGAAATAAATCATTTTTGTATGGCATTTATGCAAAATTAAACAAACAGCGAGTTTAAACAGTTTAAACATGGATGAGACTTGCAAATCATTAATTTACACAAAATTCTAAGCATTTTACATGTTTAAACCATTTTAATCCGATGCACGGTTGTGGAGTTATTACATGCATGATGCTTGAGGGTTTTTCTGTAAAACTATAAATCACTGGATAATGGAGAAATTCGCTGAACAGGAAAAAAACACAAGGGGCTGAATCTTGAGTGGGCTTGGTTTCTCAGCATGGCACTTGGGCCGGCTCGGTGCTGGGCTGGGGCAGAGCAAGCTGGGCCGGCTGGATCTGTGGAGGGAGTCGGCCCGACTGGAGCTGGTCCACGCTGGTGCTGGAGTGGGTCAACGCGGGTGGGCGGCAGCACTCGCTTGTTCGACAAGGGGAAATAGCGTCAGCAGTAGGGGACAGCAACGACGGCGTGTTACTTGAAGGGGAGCGACGGCGGGCTGCAGATGTTGTCGTCGGTGGCGGATGGAGCTTGCGGGCACGCCGAGGGAGGTCGAAGACGGCGGGCCAGCACCGGATCTGGACGGACGCGAAGCAGGGCGGGGTCGTCCTGCTCGTGTAGGGGCGAAGCATAGGAGGCGAGCAGGGCGCCGGCAACTTGACCCGGCGATGGAGCACACGCGAGCGATGGGGAAGGAGACTTGACGGCAGGATCTGGCGAGGAGGCGTCGAAGATGGCCGGATCTGGGCCAGAGGCGGACGTTGGCGGCTTCCGTGAGCGGCGTCTGTTCCTGCAGCGGTGAAGTACAGAGAGAGAGAGGGATATCATGAGAGAGATCAAAGGGGAAGAAGAGAAAACAGTAGCGGGAGAAGGAAGGAGAGGTGCAGCCTGGTGGTGGTGGTTGTCGCCGGCCGGACGGATGAGAGGCCGGAAATGTGACGCGGCAGCGGAGAGCTCTCCCGATCCGCTCGGTGATCAAAGCGGGAGGAGGGGGCTCGTGCGGGAGCTGTGTGCTTGGGTTGCAGAAGCTCTCAGGGCCGTCCGATCTAAGATCTGGCGGTCCAGATCGAGTGGAAGTGGCTGTGGTGGTTGGCTGGATCTGAAGGTAGGAGGGAGGAGGCTGTGGGATCGAGGGAGGGGGATCCCGAGAGGATTTTTTGTGGAGTGGCGGCGGGATGGGACATCTCCCTAGAAGTTAGGGTTTGCCCATATTTGGACTAGGGGTCTGTATATAGGGAAAAGAAGGGGTTTTTTGATCATCTGATTAAAATCGAACGGTCGAGATAAATGGCTTACGGGAGTCCAACGAATAAACACAGATATTTTATAGATGATTGGGGATGATCCGGGTTCATCGATCACGACAGCCTGGTTCGAGTTCGGAGCAGTTTTCGGACGCGCGCAAGAGGGGTCTGAGTAAAGTGTAGATAGGGTCAAACGGTCAGACAAGAGGGAATCGAAAACCCAGTTGGACTCAGATCGGTCAACGAAGGCAAGGGGGAACTCGGCAACTACGAACGGATGCAAGCTTTATGAAAACATGCAGATACAATGCGCATGATGCTATGAGATGAGATGCATGACATGAACAAAATGCAAAACAAAAGACAAAAACCAAACCACAAAGGAAATAACATATCACATAGCCGGAACTGGCAAGAGTTGGAGTTACAAATATGGAAAGTTACATCCGGGGCGTTACAACACTCCACCACTACAAGAGGATCTCGTCCCAAGATCTAGGATGGCACCGGAGAGAAACGGAAGAGGAAGAGGAGGGGTAAAACAAAGTTGCTTCTTTGACAAACGAGTGAAACCACGATCCTTGAGAGGTTGAAAAACTTGAATGAAAGAACACAACAGAGTTGAACACAATTGAGAGCACTGTGGTAGAAAATAGAAATAAGGAACACCATGTGAACCTTGGAGGCTGCAATGCTATGAATGACGAGTAGAATGGACAAGAAGGGATTGGAACCACTCTGGTTGAAACGAGATAAACAAGGAATAAGGAAGATCAAATTCGGACAACACTTCGGTTGAACAAGGAAGGAATGGAACATGAACTTGAGAAGATGGGATGATACTTGATGAAATCAACAACACACTACCTCTGGAACTATTGAAAGAATGGCACAACGGGTAAGAAGGATTTCAGACAGCCCTCAGGTTGAAAAGAGAGGCAAAACTTGATAAGATGAAAGAACTTGAATGAGAACACAACACTCTGGTTAAATGTATAAGCAAGAAAATAACATGATCTTGACAAAACGAGATGATGGGTCAACGAGAGCAACCTCACAAAGCCTCCGGGAGAAAGAATAGAAGATAGATCATTGGAATAACAGAATGGAGAAGAAAATGCCAACTTCTGCCACAAATGAACTTGGAAAGCATCCTTGCAAAGAAGAATTGAACGGAGTTGTTTGAAATCGACAACGAAAAGCACAAGCTTGTCGTGGGCTTATGGCAAACATCTCAAAATGATGAGGTGACAACCGGCCACTGATGGAAACAGTTAATTGGATTGAAATCAGCAAGGAGATGAAAACTCCTTTTAATGAGAGAATAGGAGGAAACTTGGATTATCGATAGGCACCACAATTAGCTACGTTCCTTAGGGAAGGCTGTAGGTGAAATATGACACAAGATAACTCCAACAACGAGTTTGATGGTTGGAAAGATCTCTTGAACAAAGAGAAAATGATGGATTTAAATATGTTAGTCTTGAAAACTAGTGAATCATGAAACACGAAGGAAAATTATCAAGAATGACATAACACTGCCTCCAAAGATAAGGTAGGAAGAATTGCACTTCGGATGCAAGATGAAGAATGCTTGAACTCCTCAAAACAAAACATGTGTTGGGCACCTTGTTTATTTTAGAGTATAACTTGGCGGGTCATAACTTAGAGAGAAATCTTGAAGAACAATTGAAGAATGAGAAGAATCCTTGATGGACCACCATGTAGAGCCTCCATGAAGAACTCCGGTAATAAAAGGATGATAAAAAGAAAGATAAGTTGAAAATACAAGGTGAAGTCTTATGATGATTTAGAAGGAGCTTCGCGACGAGATAATGCGGAAAACTTGGAACTCCAGAAAAGAAAAGATGAAGCATCTCGAACCAAGAAATGTGACATGATGAACAACTCTGGAAAGAAGAAACTAGATCACTTGGATGAAACAATTATAAGAATTATGTTATGTGTATCCTTAACCAATTTAAATTGATGACAAGCAACGGATTTGGCATACTACTTATTCTTTGGAAACAACGAATGAATTAATATGATAATGAAGGAAGTGAAATCTTGAACGAACCACCGTAAGAATTGAAAATGAAAGTAGCACAGGCGCAAATCACCGGGAAGAATTGGAAAACGAATGAAGATACTTGAGGGGATTTAGATACATGAGAATGAAGAGATCATGAACTGATTAGAGGGTATATGAATGATGCACCGGTAAGATTTGGAGAACGATAGCTACACGCTGAGAATGAAGAATTATGACATGATGGCCTTCGGAGGAAAGAAATGGAAACAACTCATGAAATGCTTTGGATGGTAAGAAAAGAATTGTCACAATCAAAACCAATTATGAGGATGGCGTGAAGCTAGGACCATGAATCTCTGGAAGAACGGGTAAGGATAAAGAGGAACTCTTCTTCGTTCTTCAAAATTCGAGAATGACGATGAGAAACACCACCATGAATTGTTGAGACACTCCGGAAGGATTAAAAGAAAAAAGGTTGAGCCAAAGATGAAAATAATTTTAAAGCGACCTTGGAGAAGGCATGTAACTGATGAAATTTCATTCTTACGTCAAACTTGGAAATGAATTTGGGAATGGCTCCGAGAAAATTAGAAGAGTCAGGTAAGATCCTAGAAAAAACCTGTGGGTTAGGAGCCACTCAAGAGAACACCATTGAAATGATTTTAAAGAGAGATTGCACCGGTTGAGTTAAATGACTTGAATGATATAATAATCTTGAAATAGCTTGAATTGTTCTTGAATGAAAAGACGAGCCTTCTGAGATATGTTCTAACACTCCGGATATGAACTGGGAGAGGTGAATAAATAAGAGAGCCTGGGATACGAAATTCACATGGGAAGATATGTGAAACAAAAGGAAGAGATATGATCAACACTGAAGCTTGAAATTAATCCATCGGAGAAGAAAAGAGACGAAGAATAATAAACTAGAAGCTTCGTTAGTATCTTCCTAAGAATCACCGGATAAGAACATTGATTGAAAAGAGTGAATTGACTTCACATGAATAAATGGATACTTGATTAAAATATATGAGTCCTTGAAGAAAAAGGGTGGGAGGGCAGGAAAAACAAAGGCAACTTGGGATGAATGAAACAGACACCATTGAGAAAAAACAAGAATTGGTCTTGCACAGATTGAAAGGATCGGGTTAACTTGAAGAGAAGCACGCCGGTTGGAAAAGAATTAACATGAAAACCTCAATGATCAAGAAGGATTAACACTCCCATAGAAATATGAGAACACCATTTTAGGAAAGGTATGGATTCAACATTTGACTTCAAAGCAAATACGACAAATAAAACAAAACAAAGAATTGGCTTGCAGAATAAGCCAGAACAAATACATATGATAGAGATTTACCCAATCCCATATCATGCATCTGTCGGAAAGATATTCTAGGACCTACTTGAATTCCCACCTATAAAATTCCCGAAACTTTCTGGTTATGCAATCTGGTGTTGGGGATACAGGGGAAGCAATATATCTCACCCAAACTAATAATCCCTACATCTAGCTATATCCATCCGTCAACACATAACCAAGAAAACTCTAGAAATCGTGTACCTCAACCTTCGAAAAGCATCCATTATACAAGCTATGGCAATACTCCCGAACACCCCAGTACTGGGTGGCGTCGAGGTTATCTTACCACTAACTGCATAAAAGAGATTTTCGATGTCGGCGAAACTCAGGTATTCCAGAACTGCAATGATAAAATTATGACGACAACACCTCGGAGCTCAACTCCCCGGGACACTGCCACAACCCCTAAATGTAAGGAGGCACCAAGAACAATGTTCTCGCCACAAGAATATCAAAACGATCCCAAGATATCCACGTGATCCTAGAAAACAATTCCGTGAAATTTGAGGAGAGGAAAGACAAAACATCTACGTCAGGAGGCCTCACTAGAGCAATGAAGGGACTGAGGAGTAAAAAGAATCCTACTCTTCGATATATATAATCCTAAGACTCAAAACATTTGTTCCAGACTCAACAACATCAGGGATTCAATCAAGCAGGGGGCTCCTAATTCAGGGATGGCTCTGATTACCAACTTGTAACACCCACGATGCGGCTATATCTCCCACGTGTTGAAGCACGACTTAGAGGCATAAACGCATGGTGATTTTGTCGCAAGAAGGGTCATCTTCACACAATCCCATGTAATGAACAAGAATGGGATAAAGAGTTGGCTTACAACCGCCACTTCACACAATGAACATATAATTCATACATCATTCAAAGCACACACATAGTCTGACTACGGACGAAGCCAAAAGAAAAGAAGATAACCCAACTGTTAGATCCCCAATTGTCCCAACTGGGCTCCACTACTGATCAACATGAAACGAAACATAGCAACGACCAAGATCTTTGTTGAGCTCCCATCTGAGCTCGGTTACACCTGCGCTGGTATCATCGACACCTGCAACTGTTGTGATAGTATCTGGTGAGTCACGAGGACTCAGCAATCTCAAAACCCATGAGATCAAGACTATTTAAGCTTATGGGAAGGAAGTGGTAATGAGGTGGAGTTGCAGCAAGCACTAAGCAAATATGGTGGCTAACATACGCAAATAAGAGCAAGAAGAGTAGCAACGGAACGGTCGAGAAGCTGGAAGTGATCAAGAAGTGATCCTGAAACTACTTACGCACAATCATAATACAAAGACCGTGTTCACTTCCCGGACTCCGCCGAAAAGAGACCATCACGGCTACACACGTGGTTGATGTGTTTTAATTTGAATCTGGTGTCAAGTTCTCTACAACTGGATATTAACAAATTCCCATATGCCACATAACCGCGGGCACGGCTCTCGAAATTTTACACCCTACAGGGGTGTCCCAACTTAGCCCATCACAAGCTCTCACGGTCAACGAAGGATATTTCTTCTCTCGGGAAGACCCGATCAGTCTCGGAATCCCGGTTACAAGACAATTCGACAATGGTAAAACAAGACCAGCAAAACCGCCCGATGTGCCAACAAATCCTGATAGGATTCGCACGTATCTCGTTCTCAGGGCACGCCATATGAGCCAGACGTCGGGTTGGCATAGACCCTGGTTGCCCAGGGGGTGCCGGACATCGCTCGATTTGGACCAGCACTCAAAGGAGCACTGGCCTGGGGGGGTAAATAAAGATGACCCTTGAGTCTGCAGAACCCAAGGGAAAAAGGCTTAGGTGGCAAATGTTAAAACCAAGGTTGGGCCTTGCTGGAGGAGTTTAATTCAAAGCAAACTGTCAAGGGGGTCCCATAAATCACCCAACCACGTAAGGAACGCAAAATTAAGGAACATAACACCGGCATGACGTAAACAAGCGCGGTAAGAGTGGAACAAAACACCAGGCATAAGGCCGAGCCTTCCACCCTTTACCAAGTATATAGATGCATTAATTAAATAAGAGATATTGTGATATCCCAACATAATCCTGTTCCAACATGGAGCAATCTTCAAGTTCACCTGCAACTAACAACGCTATAAGAGAGGCTGAGCAAAGCGGTAACATAGCCAAACAACGGTTTGCTAGGAAGGTGGGTTAGAGGCTGTACATGGCAATATGGGAGGCATGATATGACAAGTGGTACGTAGTACGACATAGCGATAGAACGAACAACTAGCAAGCAAAGATAGAATTGATATCGAGGGTAATGGTCATCTTGCCTGAAATCCTGCTAGGAAGAAGAACGAGTCCATGAAGAAGACAAACAGACGTAGTCGAAAGAATCCTCACAACTCCGGAACGAAACCGAAGCTAACGAGAGAAGCAAACCGGAAAGAAGCAAAGAACATGATAAACAACCACCACATAAGCATGGCACAATGCATAACCAAGTATGATGCATGTACGGTTTAATGAGGCATGGCATGGCAAAGTGCACAAAGTGGAGCTCAATATGCAACGGGTTGCATATTGACGAGACACCACATTCAAGTTATTTAGTTCGCTCTCGTTTAGGTACACAACAATATCAAATGTTGTTAAACATGGCAAGAGCTGTAATTAAACTAACTAATTAGGCAAGTTTAAATGAGGCCGGAAACTCAAACATCAATTCCGGAAAATCCCTATATGCATATTATGAATTTGGTACTGTTCATCCCTAAAACATATTTTAAATTTATTAAACGGTCAAATAAAGTGCACCATGTTAATCTATGCATTTTTTCCACCCCATTTACATATAAATTTTATTTAAAATGAAGCTACGGTTATTTAGTTATGAAATAAATCATTTTTGCATGGCATTTATGCAAAATTAAACAAACAACAAGTTTAAATAGTTTAAACATGGATGAGAGTTGCAAATTATTAAACTACACAAAATTCTAAGCATTTTACATGTTTAAACCATTTTAATCCGATGCACGGTTGTGGAGTTATTAGATGCATGATGCTTTTGAGGGTTTTTCTATAAAACTATAAATCACTGGTAATGGAGAAATTCGCTGAACAGGAAAAAACACAAGGGGCTGAATCTCGAGTGGGCTTGGTTTCTCACCACGGCACTTGGGTCGGCTCGGTGCTGGGCTGGGGCAGAGCAAGCTGGGTCGGCTGGATCTGTTGAAGGGGTCGGGCCGACTGGAGCTGGTCCACGCTGGCGCTGGAGAGGGTCAACGCGGGCGAGGCGGCAGCGCTCGCTCGTTTGACAGGGGGGAATAGCGGCAGTAGCAGGGGACATCAACGACGGCGTAGGACTTGAAGGGGAGACGGTGGGCTGCAGATGTTGTCGCCGGTGGTGAATGGAGCTTGCGGGCACGCCGAGTGAAGTCGAAGACGGCGGGCCAGCGCCGGATCTGGACGGACGCGAAGCAGGGTGGGGTCGTCTTGCTCGTGTAGGGGCGGAGCAGGAGGCGAGCAGGGCGCCGGTGACTTGACCCGGCGATGGAGCACACGCGAGCGACGGGGACGGAGACTTGACGGCGGGATCTGACGAGGAGGCGTCGAAGATGGCTGGATTTGGGCCAGAGGCGGACGTTGGCGGCTTCCGTGAGCGGCGGCCGATCCTGCAGCGGTGAAGTACAGAGAGAGAGGGAGATCGTGAGAGAGATTGAAGGGGAAGGAGAGAAAACAGTAGGGGGAGAAGGAAGGAGAGGTGCAGCCTGGTGGTGGTGGTTGTCGCCGACCGGACGAATGAGAGGCTGGAAACGTGACGCGGTAGCGGCGAGCTATCCCAATCCGCTCGGGGATTGAAGCAGGATGAGGGGGCTCATGCGGGAGCTGTGTGCTTGGGTTGCAGAAGCTCTCAGGGCCGTCTGATCTAAGATCTGGTGGTCCAGATCGAGTGGAAGTGGTTGTGGTGTTTGGCTGGATCTGAAGGGAGGAGGGAGGAGGCTGTGGGATCGAGGGAGCGGGGTCCCGAGAGGATTTTCTGTGGAGTGGTGGTGGGATGGGACATCTCCCTAGAAGTTAGGGTTTGCCCATATTTGGACTAGGGGTCTTTATATAGGCAAAAGAAGGGGTTTTTGGATCATCCGATTAAAATCGAACGGTCGAGATAAATGGCTTAGGGGAGTCCAACAAATAAATGCAGATATTTTATAGATGATTGGAGATGATCCGGACTCATCGATCACGACAGCCCGGTTTGAGTTCGGAGCCGTTTTCGGACACGCGCAAGAGGGGTCTGAGTAAAGTGTAGAGAGGGTCAAACGGTCACACAAGAGGGAATCGAAAACCCGGTTGGACTCGGATCGGTCAACGAAGGCAAGGGGGGAACGCGGCAACTATGAACGGATGCAAGCTTTATGAAAACATGCGGATACAATGTGCATGATGATATGAGATGAGATGCATGACATGAACAAAATGCAAAACAAAAGACAAAAACCCAACCACGAAGGAAAGAACATATCACATAGCCAGAAATGGCAAGAGTTGGAATTACAAATATGGAAAGTTACATCCGGGGCCAGCTTGGTGAACTTGTCGACCGCTACCAGCAAGTGCGTCATGCCTCCCTGAGTGGTCTTGAAGGTTCCTACCATGTCGAGCCCCCAGACCGCGAATGGCCAGGTGATTGGGATGGTTTCCAGGGCTGAAGTCGACTGCTGGTTGCGCTTGCTGAAGCATTGCAACCCTCGCACTTGAGGACGATTGACACGGCGTCTTTGAGGGTCGTGGGGTAGTAGAAACAATGGCGGAAAGTCTTGGCCACCAGGGACCTGGAGACGGCGTGGTGCCCGCACTCCCCCTGATGTTTGTCGAGGAGGATCTCTATGCCCTTGTCTTGCTTGACACAATGCTGGAAAACGCCCATCGCCCTGCACTTGACGAGCTCATTGTTGATGATGTTGTAGGCGGATGCCCGGCGTTGCTCTTGCCGAGCTTTTGTCTTGTCCATGGGGAGTGCTAAACTCTCCGGGAAAGCCAGGATAGGCTGGGCCCATGACGGAGCCGTCACCATGGTGAAGGCGGCCACCAGATGGGTTCCGGGGCTGCAGCCCCCTGGTTAGGGACGACGGTGGCTGGGTTGAGCACAGCAGCCCCCGGGATAGGTTCGAGGGTCACCGGGGTCGAGGAGGCAGCCCCTGGGCTGTGATCTGTAACCCCCGGGACTAACTTGGGGACGGCATCCCCAGAGCTTGGGTCAGCGGCCCACTGGTCTGGGTTGGGGAGGGGCGCTGCAGGGTCATCCGGGATGAAGATGGACTTGGAATCTGGAGAGGGCTTGACGGACGGCTTGCACAAGTGCTCGAGGGAGATGCCGCACGGTATGGCCTGTCGGGATGATCCAATCTTGGCTAGTATATCGGCGGTTTTCTTCTCCACGCGGGATATGAAGGAACTCACAGCCGTCGAAGGTGCTGGAGAGCTGCTGGACCAGGAGGCGGTAGCTGGCCATGTTGGCATCCCGGGCATCCCACTCACCGGAACACTGCTACACCACTAGATCCGAGTCGTCGTACCATAGGATGGATCAGAGACCGAGTTCCTTGGCGAGCCGAAGGCCGTGCACAAGGGCTTCATACTCGGCTACATTGTTGGAGGCGGCGAAGTGGATCTAGAGTGTGTACCACAGCCGGTTGCCCTTCGGGGAAGACAACACGATGTTGTCTCCCAAGCCGGAACGCATCTTGGAGCCATCGAAGTGCATGCGCCAATGCGTGGAATCCGGCGGTGGCGGTAGGTACTGGGTCTTCATCCAGTCAATGAGGAAATCGGTGAGCGCTCACGACTTAATCATGGTGCAGGGCTCGTAGAGGATGGTGTGGCCAACTAGCTCGATGGCTCATTTGGCAACCCGAAGGCATCCCGGCAGCCCATGATCTCGTTGATGGGGGGCGTGCTGACCACGGTGATGACATCCTCTTGAAAGTACTGCTTTAGCTTCTTGGTGGTAAAGTACACGCCGTAGCACATCTTCTGGTAGTGCGTGTAGTTCTGATTGGAGGCGGAAAGCACATTGCTACCTCTTGAGCTTGCATTGGTTTTTCCCTTGAAGAGGAAAGGGTGATGCAGCAAAGTATCATAAGTATTTCCCTCAGTTTTGAGAACCAAGGTATCAATCCTGTCGGATGTAGGGTTCCGGCAGACCCTTAAGATTCGAACTTTGGGGTGCGCACGAAGATCTTCCCCCTACCACTCCACGTCCGATCGCCTCACGAGAACCTAAGCTAAAACGATGAACAACACAAGGGACACAAGATTTATACTGGTTCGGGCCACCGTTGTGGTGTAATACCCCACTCCAGTATGTGGTGTGGTGTATTGACTCGGGGGCTGATGATGAACAGTACAAAGGATGAACAGCCTCGCGGGGAAGGTGTTCTTGAGCTGGTGCAATGAACTGCTTGGGTGAGTTTGATCGCCTCTTGGATGCCGATCAGATGCTCCCTACTGTGGTGGCTATCCCTATATATATAGAGGCCCTGGTCCTCTTCCCAAATATTGAGTGGGAAGGGCGCCAAAAACGGCCATTTCGAAGGGGAACATCTAGTACAAGTTATCCTGACTAAAGTTGGTCTTCGGCTGCCAAAGGCACTAGCGATGACGCCGTCCTGGGCTCCACGGTGACCTCCGTCCTACCGCTCTGCTGGTCTTGGTCTCATTGCACTGAAATGGCAACCTTTGCCTGATGCCTCGGTACTCCACGCATGTGCTTGCCCCCTTTGCACCAAAGAGGAAACAAGGACACTGCGCAGGCCGGCGCCCGCCTGGCGCCCGCCTGGTCTCGATCGTCATGGCTTGTGTCACGAGCACCTCGCGAGGTACCCTGCCTTGATCTCTCCGCCTCCTTGCGAGCCTGCTTGGCGAGGCCGTTCCTGAGGAAGTCTTGTGTCGTCCGCCCCGCGAGGCTTGGCCCCTCGCGAGGGTCTTGAGTCTTGCGCTGATGAAGATGGGTCGTACTGGGCCACCACTCGAGCCACGCTGCAGGCCGCAGGTAGGCAAGTCTGGGGACCCTCGTTCCCAAAACGCCGACAGTAGCCCCCGGGCCCAAGGCGCGCTTGGACTTGGCTTAGCGGAGAAGCGAAGGGGCAAGTGCGGAGTGCCGCAAGCCCCATCAGCCTGCGGCCTTGGGCGTTGCATGGCGGTTGATTGGACGTGGGCGTCTCCGCTTCCCCACACTGCCTCGGCAACTGCTCGACTTGACAAGTCCCTACATGCAGAAATGGGTCATGATTACTTGATATCGTGGAGGCCGACGGTTGGCCTCCTACGGACTATAAGTACGGATGGGCGAGAGCCCCCGCAGTCCATCTCTTCCTGATTCTCTCCTCCTTCTTATCCCTCGCCCTTGCTTCACCCTACGCCAATGGCGCCGATCCGCCGGTTTTCAGTGGAAGAGAAGGGAAAGGCCCCCCGAGAGGGTCCCGACCCGCTTCCGCCGAAGAAGCGGCCTGTCCTCGGCCGCTGCGACGCGGTCGCATGGCAGGAAACGTTGCGGCCCTGGTACGAGCGGCCACCGCCTGGGTTTCTGCTACCCTTGTATGCCCGGATCGAGGGCCCTGGAGAAGAAGACGCCGAGCAACACCGACGACGCCGCTGGCGACGCCGACGAGTCATGGCGATGCACGTCGTCACCCCTGGAGTCCATGCCGAGGGCTCCTCTCGCGAGCTTGTGCTTCATGCTGCCATGCCTCCACGCTCTTGGATCCTCCTTCCTCCCTCCTTCGCCTTCGAGATGCCGCCGAGTGGGTCTCTGGAGCTCTGGCTGCAGCATGCTGACTGTAGCTCCCTCGCGACCTGAGCGGAGGTCGCGGTCGTTGCTCCGGGCAAGGTCTACATGACCCGGGGCTGGGGCGAGATCGCCCGGGTCTGCCGGACAGGGGGTGCCCTCGTAATTCATCTTGAATACGATCATGCCTCATTGATGTTCTTCAAGGTCTTCGACACGGAAGGACGCCGGCTGGAGTGCTGCCCCAAGGAAAGCGGCCGGGGCATTGAAGTGGCGAGGACCAGGCCTGCCAACCGATTCCCCAGCAGCTCCTTAGGCAGCAGCGGAGGAGCCGGAGAATCCAGCGACTCCCCCGAGCTTCACGTGACTCCGGAGACGAGCGACGACAGCTACAAGCCCCCGAGCTCGTGTCACACCCGGGGCAGGGCAGCTGCAGCAGGCCGCCGATGCCACTGATCTGGATGGGGCTGGCGCCGGCACCTGGCGGCCCATTGTTGATGATGGCGTCTCCTGCGGAGGTGCGCGTAGTTAGCGTTCCTTAGGATTAGCACCTTTTGTTCCCTGCAAGGAATCGAAGTAACACCCGGTGGGGGTATGTAAGGTGCCTGCCATGTCTTTTGTGAATATTATATCCTTATTATGAATCAAGGCGAGATGCTTGTCTTGTCCCGGTTCGGCTCCCCCTTTCTATCCTCACGAGGGCTTGGTGCTCTACGCTGACAGGTCCCGGTCCCCATGCAGGCTTCAGCCGCCGCTGGTATGCCAGGTCGTGATGCCGTGGTCAAGGCCAGGAGGTGAGCGGCCCAAGGTCCAGTAAGAGCCCCTGAGTCGCGATGCACAGGAGGTCCCCTTTAGCGCTCAAGCAGCCTCCGTTGGGAGAGAAAGGAAGGCAACGTCGTCGTGACAGAGTCGCACTAGGTGAGGGTTTGGCGTTGTGTTGATCCAGCTCCTGTAGAGGCGTGACTTATCTCATGAGTTTGGAGTAGTTCTTCGGCGAGGTGCCTAGCCCGCGTGCCGGCAGCTAGGGTGTCGCTGGGTTGGGTCCTCGTGAGCTTCTCCCATCTTCCCCGCACTTTCCTTTATGCTCACCGTCCTCAGGTCCCGGCCCTCGAGCGAGCTCAGCCGCCGCTGGTATGACAGGTCGCGATGCCGTGGGTCAAGGCCAGGGGGTGAGGGCTAGAGAGCCAGTAAGAGCCCATGAGTCGTGATGCTCAGGCGCCCCCCTTTTAACGCGCGAGCGGATCGCACGGGAGATAAAGAGAGAGAGATCACGACGCCCCCCACGCTACTCCTTATGTGGATCTTGTATACCAACACAAGGAAGACAAGGACTGCCATTACGGTTGCCATCCAGCCATTGGTTGCTCCGAGAGAGTGATTGAGGCACTGGGGGCCTGGTGAGGTAGCGCGCTGCCGCGGCCAGACCTCGACCACTCAGATTTGTCGACGTTGCAGGGACGGACCCATGCGCAAGCGCCGTGCCAGAGTGAGCGGCTCCAAAGGTAGGTGTCAATCGAGCAAGCGATTATCTCGAGCAAGTTAAGCATGAGGAAGTGAATCAACATAGATAGATGTAGAGAAAGGCAAACACCGTTGGGTCAGGCCCAAGCGACTTGGGGATGATGCTGCCCGAGGGGCGCCCCCAACAAGGTAAGCTGAAGACAAAAGCAAAACGGATACATGCCGCAGGGACAGACCCACGCGACCTGGGAATGATGTAGCCCTGAGGGCGCTCCCAGCTGAAACAAAACTTGAAAGAAGTCACCTGATACCATTGTAGAGCGAGTGTCGGAGCAACTCACGGTGCTAGGTGAAGAATCCAATCCTCACGAGCCCTCGGGGCTCCGTGCCTCAGGAGGCTCAGGAGGTCCGGGCGTCTCGGCGAGGTCCATCTCCATTTCCTCTAGGAGCGCGCGATGCTTGTCCACCTGAGCTTCCAGAATGCTTCTCATCAGGCGTTGTTGGGCTGCAGCCGCGTTCGGCAGGCCGAAGGGCATGCAAACGTAGCTGTGCGGTGGACCCGCGCAATGCCCCACGCGCGAAGGCCAGATGCACTCCTGAGACGCGACTCGATTGAGCCCTAGGTAGTTGATGCAGACGTGCAGCCCACCATCCTTGCCTGGATGGGGAGCTACATTGGGCAGGTGGCGGTTGCCGCGCATGACTCTCGATTCCTGTAACTCCTGAGCGACCTTGGTGATGAACTCCTGAGGTTTGGGCCCTCCTTGCCTCACGCCTTCCTGCGGGAAACGTGTCGTGAAGCATGCCTCCAAGTGGTGCCCGAGTGCCTCCCTCGTGACCTTGGCAAAGTCAGTGGCTCCCCAGAAGAGAGCCCCCGAGCCTTGCCCGAGGAGGGCGCCGGGCACGCCTTCCTATGCGACGGAGGGTGGCGCCCCTTGGATGGGCGCATGTCCGGATGTGGCGCCTCTGGAGGTGCCTGCCTCCTGAGGCCCTGGGCTAGTTGATGTCTTCTTATTCTTGGGAGCTACTTCAGGAAGGGTTCCACTCTTGCCGTCTGGGTCCTCGATCGACACGGCTTGGAAGGCGCGCTCGAGGGAGCACACCGCATCCTTCTCTTCACAGGGGACCATGATGACCTCGGCACTTCCTGGCATCTTGAGGATGTTGTAGCCATGGTGAGTAACTACCATGAACTTGGCCAGGGCTGGATACCCGAGGATGGCATTGTATGGCAGGCAAATGTGGGCGACATCAAAGTCAATGAGCTCGGTGCAGTAGTTCTTGCGCTGTCCAAAAGTGACAGGGAGGCGGACCTGCCCTATCGGGACAGTGGAACCATCAGTGACTCCTAAGATGGGCTTGGTTGGTTGAAGCTGATCATATGGCACTTGAAGATTGTTGAACATCTCGACGGACAGGATGTTGAGCCATGCCGTCATCGTCGACGAGGGTCCGCCGTCGACGAGGGTCCTAGTAACTTGCACATTGCTGATGACTGGGGAGCAGAGCATCGGGAGGACACCGGCCGTCGCCGCCCACTTGAGCTAATCCGCTGAGCTGAACGTGATGGCACATGCAGACCACCTGAGAGGGCGCGTGGCCTCAAGCTTGGGGAGGACTGCATTCACCTCGCGAGCAAACTGCTTGAAGATGTGCTAAGAGGCTGGGGCCTGAGCGCCGCCCAAGATGCAAGCGATTGCACGCGGCTCCTGGAAGCCCCCAGCCCCCTCGTCCTGATGATGGTCTTCATTCCTTCTTGGTGGTGATGGCAGAGGAGGAAGTCCTGCGTTGCCTTGCGGGCGATCCTCACGAGGTTGATCCCTCCAAGCTCCTTCGCGAGGCTGATCCTGCCAGCGGTCCTCGCGAGGCCGGTCACGCCACCCTTGGCGAGGGCTACGGTCATCCCATCGTCCTCCACCTCTTGCTCCGCCTCGGCCGTAGCCCCGATCGTTGTGCTCGGGGCTTCGACCGACACGGCCTTCTCGCACGGCCCTGAGCTCTTGGCATTCATTGGTGCTGTGGGTATGGAGATCGTGGTACACACAGTACCGGCTGCCCTTGGACGACTCTGGCTGGTCCCTGCCGCGCTTCATGTCCGGCTCTGCTGCGAGCACAACTACTCCCTTGCGCTTCACATCTTTGGCCTTGGTTTTCTTCTCTTCTGTGTCTACTGCTGGGAGCTCGAGAAGTGAGAGGCGTCCCTCCTCAGCCCTTGTGCACTTGGTCGCCAGGTTGAACAGCTCTAGAGACATACACAGATCTTCGTGGATCGCCAGCTCCTCCTTCATCTTGACGTCGCAGACGCCATCAGAGAACGCTGAGATGATGGCCTCCTCAGTCACCCTGGGAATCTTGAGGTGAGGTTGTTGAAGCGCTGGATGTACTTCTGCAAGGTTTCTCCGGGTTGCTGCTTGATGCGGCGTAGGTCACCCACGGCCGGCGGACGGTCGTGAGTGCCCTGGAAGTTGGTGATGAAGTGAGTGCACATCTCGTCCCAGGAGGAGATAGTGCTAGGAGGCAGGTTCAGGAGCCAAGTGCGGGCGCCGTCCTTGAGTGCCATGGGAAACCAATTCGCCATGACCTTTTCGTCCCCGTTGGCTGCTTCGATGCCCAGCTCATAGAGCTGCAAGAAATCCGCGGGGTCGACAGTGTCGTCCTAGCGAGGAGGCAGGTCAGGTTTGAACTTGCCTGGCCAGGCGACACTGCGTAGCTCGGTGGTGAAGGCGCGGCAGCCTGTGGTGGCCACCGAAGCTCTCTGCTGATGCGGGGCTTGCTCCTGGGGGTTCCCATGCGCCGCTGCCTGGAGCAGCACGGGGTCTTGACGTGTTGGCGCAGGGATGCGGTCGTGGTGCACCAGTGCCGGGAGCATGCATGCACCTTCTTGGGGACGAGGGATTTCTTGGCAGCTCCTTTCTTGTCGCGCGGGCGCCGGACGCAGTGGATCTCGTCCTGGGGCCGCGTGCCTTGGAGCCAGAGCACCTTCTTGGGGAGGAGGTGGTGGAGGCACCTCCTGATCTGCGCCTCCTGCGCAGGACGGAGGCGGAGGCAGTGAGAGGGACGATGCAGGGGAGCCCCATGCGGCACTGATGAGATCGGTGATGCGAGTGAGCCACTCCTCATAGAGGTCGTCGACGGGACGGTAGTGCAGGAGCTCACGTGCCAGGAGAAACATGGCGTGCGCGTCCGTGGGGGCGCGACGGGCGTGGGACGATGAACCAGCTGGAGTCAGCGACGGGGTGGCGGTGCGGCCTTCCCGCCGCACGGAAGGGTGCAGTGACGAGGCCTGCTTCTCGTTCCCCGCCGGGCCGGTGGCCGCGTTGGCGGAAGGCGACGGGGACACCCACTGACGGGAGCCGTCTGGGCGACACGGGCGGCGAGAGCAGCCCGACACTCGGCACGAGCCCGGCGAGCGTCAGCCATGGACACGATGGAAGATCGAATGCGAAACAGCGGAAGAAAGATTTCGGCGCACCCCTACCTGGCGCGCCAAATGTCGGATGTAGGGTTCCGGCAGACCCTTAAGGTTTGAACTCTAGGGTGCGCACGAAGATCTTCCCCCTACCACTCCATGTCCGATCGCCTCACGAGAATCTAAGCTAAAACGATGAACAACACGAGGGACATAAGATTTATACTGGTTCGGGCCACCGTTGTGGTGTAATACCCTACTCCAGTGTGTGGTGTGGTGGATTGCCTCAGGGGCTGATGATGAACAGTACAAAGGATGAACAGCCTCGCGAGAGGTGTTCTTGAGCTGGTGCAATGAACTGCTTGTGTGAGTTCGATCGCCTCTTGGATGCCGATCAGATGCCCCCTACTGTGGTGGCTATCCCTATATATAGAGAGGCCCTGGTCCTCTTCCCAAATATTGAGCGGGAAGGGCGCCAACAACGGCCATTTCGAGGGGGAACATCTAGTACAAGTTATCCTGACTAAAGTTGGTCTTCGACTGCCAAAGGCACTGGCGATGACGTCGTCCTGGGCTCCACGGTGACCTCCATCCAGCCGCTCTGCTGGTCTTGGTCTTGTTGCACTAAAATGGCAACCTTTGCCTGATGCCTCGGTACTCCACGCATGTGCTTGCCCCCTTTGCACCAAAGAGGAAACAAGGACACTGCACAGGCTTGCGCCCGCCTGGTCTCGATTGTCATGTCTTGCGTCACGAGCACCTCGCGAGGTAAACTGCCTTGATCTCTCCGCCTCTTCACGAGCCTGCTTGGCGAGGCCGTTCCTGAGGAAGTCTTGTGTCGTC
>NC_041387.1:315515175-315567027 GCF_002162155.2 Triticum dicoccoides | reverse complement strand
GAGGGTCTTGAGTCTTGCGCTGATGAAGATGGGCCGTACTGGGCCACCACTCGAGCCACACCACAGGCCGCTGGCAGGCAAGTCTGGGGACCCCTGTTCCTAGAACGCTGACAAATCCAGTAGGAGACGACGTGCAAGTCACTGAATACCTGCACAAACAATCAAGAACTTGCAACCAACACGATAAAGGGGTTGTCAATCCCTTCACGGTCACTCGCAAAAGTGGGATCTGATAGAGATAGATAAACGGTAAAGTAAATATATTTTTTGTATTTTTATGTTTACAGATTGGAAAATAAAGATTGCAAAATAATAGATCGGAAACTAGCAAGATGTAAATGAGATTCATTAATATGGAAAAGAGACCCGAGGCCATAGGTTTCACTAGTGGCTTCTCTTGAGATAGCATATATTACGGTGGGTAAACAAATTACTGCCGAGCAATTGATAGAAAAGCACAAAATTATGATGGTATCTAAGGCAATGATCATGAACATAGGCATCACGTCTGTGTCAAGTAGACCGACTCCTACCTGCATCTACTACTCCACACATTGACCGCTATCCAACATGCATCTAGAGTATTAAGTTCATAAAGAACGGAGTAACGCATTAAGTAAGATGACATGATGTACAGGAATTAACTCAAGCAATATGGTGAAAACTTCATCTTGTTATCCTCGATGGGAACAATACAAGATGTGCCTTGCTGCCCCTACTGTCACTGGGAAAGGACACCGCAAGAATGAACCCAAAGCTAAGCACTTCTCCCATGGCAAGAAAGATCAATCTAGTAGGCCAAACTAAACCGATAATTCGAAGAGACTTGCAAAGATATCAAATCATGCATATAAGAATTCAGAGAAGAACCAAATAATATTCATAGATAATCTTGATCATAAATCCATAATTCATCAGATCTCCGCAAACACACCGCAAAAGAGTATTACATCTAATAGATCTCCAAGAACATCGAGGAGAACTTTGTATTGAGAATCAAAGAGAGAGAAGAATCCATATAGCTAATAACTATGGACCCAAAGGACTGTGGTAAACTACTCACGCTTCATCGGAGAGGTAATGGTGTTGATGTAGAAGCCCTCCGTGATCGAATCCCCCTCCGGCAGATCGCTGGAAAAGGCCCCAAGATGGGATCTCATGGGTACAGAAGGTTGCGGCGGTGGAAAAGTGGTTTGGTGGCTCCCCCTGATGTTTTGGGGTATAAGAGTATATATATATATATATATATATATATATATATATATATATATATATATATATAGGCGAAGGGACTAGGTCAGGGGAGTTATGAGGGCCCACGAGGGTGGGGGCGCACCTACCCCCTGGACGCGCCCTCCTGCCTCATGGTCGCCTCATTGCCTCTCTGACTTCATCTCCAAGTCTTCTGGTTTGCTTTCGGTCCAATAAAGATCATCGCGAAGGTTTCATTCCGTTTGGACTCCGTTTGGTATTCCTTTTTTGCAAAACTCTAAAATAGGCAAAAGGCATAAACTGGCACTGGGCCCTCGGTTAATAGATTAGTCCCAAAAATAATATAAAAGAGCATATTAATGCCCATTAAACATCCAAAATAGATAATATAATAACATGGAACTAACAAAAATTATAGATACGTTGGAGACGTATCAATCATCCCCAAGCTTAATTCCTGCTCGTCCTTGAGTAGGTAAATGATAAAAACAGAATTTTTGATGTGGAATGCTACCTAACATATTTATCCATGTAATTTTTCTTTATTGTGGCATGAATGTTCAGATCCGAAAGATTCAAGACAAAAGTTTAATATTGACCTAAAAATAATAATACTTCAAGCAAACTAACAAAGCAATCATGTCTTCTCAAAATAACATGGCCAAAGAAAGCTATCCCTACAAAATCATATAGTATGGCTATGCTCTATCTTCATCACACAAAGTATTTAATCATGCACAACCCCGATGACAAGCCAAGCAATTGTTTCATACTTTTGATGTTCTCAAACTTTTTCAATCTTCACGCAATACATGAGTGTGAGCCATGGATATAGCACTATACGTGGAATGGAATGGTGGTTGTGGAGAAGACAAAAAGGAGGGAGATAGTCTCACATCAACTAGGCGTATCGACGGGCTATGGAGATGCCCATAAATAGATATCAATGTGAGTGAGTATGGATTGCCATGCAACGGATGCACTAGAGCTATAAGTGTATGAAAGCTCAAAAAGAAACTAAGTGGGTGTGCATCCAACTTTCTTGCTCACGAAGACCTAGGGCATTTTGAGGAAGCCCATTATTGGAATATACAAGGCAAGTTCTATAATGAAAATTCTCACTAGTATATGAAAGTGACAACATAGGAGACTCTCTATCATGAAGATCACGGTGCTACTTTGAAGCACAAGTGTGGGGAAAGGATAGTAGGATTGTCCCTTCTCTCTTTCTCTTTTTTTATTTTTTTTTATTTGGGCCTTCTCTTTTTTTATGGCCTCTTTTTTTTCATCCGGAGTCTCATCCCGACTTGTGGGGGAATCATGGTCTTCGTCATCCTTTCCTCGCATGGTACAATGCTCTAATAATGAAGATCATCACACTTTTATTTACTTACAACTCAAGAATTGCAACTCGATACTTAGAACAAAATATGACTCTATGTGAATGCCTCCGGCGGTGTACCGGGATGTGCAATGATTCAAGAGTGGCATGTATGAAAAAATTATGAACGGTGGCTTTGCCACAAATACGATGTCAACTACATGATCGTGCAAAGCAATATGACAATGATGGAGTGTGTCATAATAAACGGAACGGTGGAAAGTTGCATGGCAATATATCTCAAAATGGCTATGGAAATGCCATAATAGGTAGGTATGGTGGCTGTTTTGAGGAAGGTATATGGTGGGTGTATGGTACCGGCGAAAGTTGCGCGGTACTAGAGAGGCTAGCAATGGTGGAAGGGTGAGAGTGTGTATAATCCATGGACTTAACATTAGTCATAAAGAACTCACATACTTATTGCAAAAATTTATTAGTTATCGAAACAAAGTACTACGCGCATGCTCCTAGGGGCATAGATTGGTAGGAAAAGACCATCGCTCGTCCCCGACCGCCACTCATAAGGAAGACAATCAATAAATAAATCATGCTCCAACTTCATCACATAACGGTTCACCATACGTGCATGCTACGGGAATCGCAAACTTTAACACAAGTATCTGTCAAATTCATAACTACTCTACTAGCATTACTCTCATATCACCATCTTCATATCTCAAAACAATCATAAATTATCAAACTTCTCATAGTATTCAATGCACTTCATGTGAAAGTTTTTATTATACCCATCTTGGATGCCCATCATATTAGGACTAATTTTATAACCAAAGAAAATTGCCATGCTGTTCTAAAAGACTACCAAAATAATATAAGTGAAGCATGAGAGACCAACAATTTCTAAAACATAAAACCACCATTGTGCTCTAAAAAGATATAAGTGAAGCACTAGCAATATTGTCTAGCTCAAAAGATATAAGTGAAGCACATAGACTATTCTAACAAATAATGATTCATGTGTGTCTCTCCCAAAAGGTTTTTACAGCAAGTATGATTGTGGTAAACTAAAAATCAAAGACTCAAATCATACAAGATGCTCCACGCAAAACATATATCATGTGGTGAATAAAAATATAGCCTCAAGTAAAGCTACCGATAGACGAAGACGAAAGAGGGGATGCCTTCCGGGGCATCCCCAAGCTTAGGCTTTTGGTTGTCCTTGAATTTTACCTTGGGGTGCCTTTGGCATCCCCAATCTTAGGCTCTTCCCACTCCTTATTCCAAAGTCCATCAAATCCTTACCCAAAACTTGAAAACTTCACAACACAAAACTTCAACAGAAAATCTCATGAGCTCCGTTAGTATAAGAAAATAAATCACCACTTTAAGGTACTGTTATGAACTCATTCTTTATTCATACTGGTGTAAAACCTACTGTATTCCAACTTTTATATGGTTCATACCCCCCGATACTACTTAGAGATTCATCAAAATAAGCAAACAACACGCGAAAAACAGAATCTGTCAAAAACAGAATAGTGTGTAGCAATCTGTAACTTTCGAATACTTCTGTAACTCCAAAAATTCTGAAATAAGTTGGTGGACGTGAGGAATTTATCTACTAATCTTCTGGGGAAAAAAACCTAAAAGAACTCTCCTTTAAAAAATGACAGCTATTCTCGTGAGCGCAAAAGTTTCTGTTTTTTACAGCAAGATCGCATTGACTTCACCCAAGTCTTCCCAAAGGTTCTACTTGGCCCAAACACTAATTAAAACATTAGACCACATCTAACCAGAGGCTAGATGAATTGTTTATTACTAAACAGGAGCAAAAATTAAAGAACAAAAATAAAATTGGGTTGCCTCCCAACAAGCTCTATCGTTGAACGCCCTTTAGCTAGGCGTTGAAAATTTTAATGATGCTCACATGAAAGATAGTAATTGAAACACGAAGAGAGCATTATGTAGCATGTGAAAAACACATCTAAGTCTAAAATACTTCCTATGAATAGGCATTTTATAGGAAAACAAATTAGCAAGATAAGCAAGATCTAGCATATGCAAGGAAGAAGAAAGAAACAATGGCAATCTCAACATAACGAGAGGAAATTTAGTAACATGAGAATTTTTACAACCATATTTTCCTCTCTCAGAATAATTACATGTAGGATCATAAGCAAATTCAACAATATATCTATCACATAACATATTCTCAACACGATCCACATGTATGCAAAGTTGACACTCTTCCAAAATAGTGGGATTAACATTAACTAAAGTCATGACCTCTCCAAACCCACTTTTATCAAAAAAAATCATAAGGTTGAACATTCTCCAAATATGTGGGGTCTAAAGTTGACACTCTTCCAAACCCACTTTCAATAATATTGCAAACACTATTATCAATCTCATATTCATCATGGGGCTTAAATAAATTTTCAAGGTCGTAAAAAGAATCACCCCAATCATGATCATTGCAACAAATAGTAGACATAGCAAAACTAGCATCCCCAAGATTGAGGTTTTGCATATCATTAACACAATTGACATTAAAAGAATTTATAATAACATCATTGCAATCATGCTTTTCGTTCAAGGAGCTATCATGAATCTCTTCATAAATTTCTTCATCACAATTTTCAGATTCACGAATTTCAAGCAAAACTTCATAAAGATAATCTAGTGCACAAAACTCACTAGAAATTGGTTAATCATAATTGGATATCTTAAAAAGATTAGCAAGTGGATGAGGATCCATAAAATTTTATCAAGCGAAGATGCAAGCAAAAATAAGGCACATGGTAACACAAGCGAACAAAAGATCTAACGGAAGAAGGGCGAAGAAAAGGCAACTTTTTTTAAAATCATTTTAGAAGTGGGGGAGAGGAAAATGAGAGGTGAATGGAAAATAATGTAATGCAAGGGAGAAGAGTTTATGATGGGTACTTGGTATGGCTTGACTTGACGTAGATCTCCCCGGCAACGGCGCCAGAAATCCTTCTTGCTACCTCTTGAGATTGCGTTGGTTTTTCCCTTGAAGAGGAAAGGGTGATGCAGAAAAGTAGCGTAAGTATTTACCTCAGTTTTGAGAACCAAGGTATCAATCCAGTAGGAGACGACACACAAGTCACTGAATACCTGCACAAACAATCAACAACATGTAACCAACGCGATAAAGGGGGTTGTCAATCCCTTCACGGGCACTCGCAAAAGTGAGATCTGATAGAGATAGATAAACAGTAAAGTAAATATTTTTGGTATTTTTATGTTTATAGATTGGAAAGTAAAGATTGCAAAATAATAGATTGGAAACTAGCAAGATGTAAACGAGATTCAATAATGTGGAAAGAGACCCGGGGGCCATAGGTTTCACTTGTGGCTTCTCTCGAGGTAGCATATATTACGGTGGGTGAACAAATTACTGCCTAGCAATTGATAGAAAAGTGCATAATTATGATGACATCTAAGGCAGTGATCATAAACATAGGCATCATGTCCACGTCAAGTAGACCGACTCCTACCTGCATCTACTACTATTACTCCACACATCGACCGCTATCCAGCATGCATCTAGAGTATTAAGTTCATAAAGAACAGAGTAACGCATTAAGGAAGATGACATGATGTAGAGGAATTAACTCAAGCAATATGGTGAAAACCCCATCTTGTTATCCTTGATGGCAAAAATACAATACGTGCCTTGCTGCCCCCACTGTCACTGGAAAAGGACACCGCAAGATTGAACCCAAAGCTAAGCACTTCTCCCATGGCAAGAAAGATAAATCTAGTAGGCCAAACTAAACCGATAATTCGAAGAGACTTGCAAAGATATCAAATCATGCATATAAGAATTCAGAGAAGAACCAAATAATATTCATAGATAATCTTGATCATAAATCCACAATTCATCAGATCTCGGAAAACACACCACAAAAGAGTATTACATCTAATAGATCTCCAAGAACATCGAGGAGAACTTTGTATTGATATTCAGAGAGAGAGAGAAGAAGCCATATAGCTAATAACTATGGACCCGAAGGTCTATGGTAAACTATTTACGCTTCATCGGAGAGGTAATGGTGTTGATGTAGAAGCCCTCCATGATCGAATCCCCCTCCGGCAGATCGCCAGAAAAGGCCCCAAGATGGGATCTCATGGGTATAGAAGGTTGCGGCGGTGGAAAAGTGGTTTTGTGGCTCCCCCTAATGTTTTTAAGGTATAAGAGTGTATGTAGGCGAAGGGACTAGGTCAGGGAACTACCAGGGGCCCACTGATATGTCTCCAACATATCTATAATTTTTTATTGTTCCATGCTATTATATTATCTGTTTTGGATGTTTAATGGGCTTTATTATACACTTTTATATTATTTTAAGGACTAGCCTATTAACCCAGAGGCCCAGTCCAAATTGTTTTTTTGCCTATTTCAGTGTTTCGTAGAAAAGGAATATCAAATGGAGTCCAAACGGAATGAAACCTTCGGGAGAATCGTTTTTGGAACAAACGTGATCCAGAGGACTTGGAGTGGACGTCAAGAAAGAAGCGAGGAGGCCACGAGGCAGGGAGGCGCGCCTGCCCCCCTGGGCGCGCCCCCACCCTCGTGGGCCCCTCGCAGCTCCATTGAGCTACTTCTTCCTCCTATATATACCCATATACCCCAAAAACATCCAAGGGCTCAATAGATCGGGAGTTTCGCCACCGCAAGCCTCTGTAGCCACCATAAACCAATCGGGGCCCTATTCCGGCACCCTGTCGGAGAGGGGATCCCTCACCAGTGGCCATCTTCATCATCTCGGCGCTCTCCGTGACAGAGAGGGAGTAGTTCACCCTCGGGGATGAGGGTATGTACGAGTAGCTATGTGTTTGATCTCTCTCTCTCTCGTGTTCTTGAGGTGGTACGATCTTGATGTATTGCGAGCTTTGCTATTATAGTTGGATCTTATGATGTTTCTCCCCCTCTACTCTCTTGTAATGGATTGAGTTTTCCCTTTCAAGTTATCTTATCGGATTGAGTCTTTAAGGATTTGAGAACACTTGATGTATGTCTTGCATGTGCTTATCGACGGTGACAATGGGATATCACGTGATCTACTTGATGTATGTTTTGGTGATCAACTTGCGGGTTCAGTGACCTTGTGAACTTATGCATAGGGGTTGGCACACGTTTTCGTCTTGACTCTCCGTTAGAAACTTTGGGGCACTCTTTGAAGTACTTTGTGTCAGTTTGAATAGATGAATCTGGGATTGTGTGATGCATATCGTATAATCATACCCACGGATACTTGAAGTGACATTGGAGTATCTAGGTGACATTAGGGTTTTGGTTTATTTGTGTCTTAAGGTTTTATTCTAGTACGAACTCTATGATAGATCGAATGGAAAGAATAGCTTCATGTTATTTTACTACGGACTCTTGAATAGATCGATCAGAAAGGATAACTTTGAGGTGGTTTCGTACCCTAAAATAATCTCTTCGTTTATTCTCCGTTGTTAGTGACTTTGGAGTGACTCTCTATTGCATGTTGAGGGATAGTTACATGATCCAAATATGTTACTATTGTTGAGAGAACTTTCACAGTGAAAGTATGAACCCTAGGCCTTGTTTCCTAGCATTGCAATACCGTTTACGCTCACTTCTACCACTTGCTACCTTGCTGTTTTTATATTTTCAGATTGCAAATACCTATATCTACCATCCATATTGCACTTGTATCACCATCTCTTCGCCGAACTAGTGCACCTATACAATTTACCATTGTATTGGGTGTGTTGGGGACACAAGAGACTCTTTGTTATTTGGTTGCAGGGTTACTTGAGAGAGAACATCTTCAACCTACGACTCCCACGGATTGATAAACCTTAGGTCATCCACTTGAGGGAAATTTGCTACTGTCCTACAAACCTCTGCACTTGGAGGCCCAACAACGTCTACAATAACAAGGTTGTGTAGTAGACGTAAAGCTCTTTTATGGCGCCGTTGCCGGGGAGGTGAGTGAGGGAGTCCGGGATTAAGGGGTCCTCGGGCAGCCGGACTATGTACTCTGGCTGGAGTGTTGGACTATGAAGATACAAGATTGAAGACTTTGTCCCATGTCCAGATGGGACTCTCCTTTGCGTGGAAGGCAAGCTTGGCAATTCGGATATGTAGATCTCCTTCTCTGTAACCGACTATGTGTAACCCTAACCCCCTCCGGTGTCTATATAAACAGGAGGGTTTAGTCCATAGGACAAGAACAATCATAATCATAGGCTAGCTTTTAGGGTTTAGCCTCTACTATCTCGTGGTAGATCAACTCTTGTAATACTCATATCATCAAGATCAATCAAGCAGGAAGTAGGGTATTACCTCCATCGAGAGGGCCCGAACCTGGGTAAACATCATGTCCCCCGCCTCCTGTTACCATTAGCCTTAGACGCACAGTTCGGGACCCCCTACCCGAGATCAGCCGGTTTTAACACCGACATTGGTGCTTTCATTGAGAGTTCCACTGTGCCATCCTGTTAAGGCTTGATGGCTCGCCTTATTATCAAGGACAACGTCACCTCTGGAGGAACCTTGGCTGTAGGCCAGACTCTCCGGCTGGGAGGCTTCGTCATGGCCGCCCGTTCGGCCGCCACACTAACGATGACTTCTCAGGTCATCAGGAACAGGCTCCACGTCATCTCGGAATTCACCGAGCAGATGGATCCAATAGAGCTCTCCTCCCTGAACGAGCTCTTGGATCGCATCGCCGCCCTGGGAGTCGCTACGGACTATGATCGGATCAGGCTTAAACCCGACCAAAGGGAGATTAACTCTCCGTCGGTCACCCATCAGATAACGGTGGTGGAGGAACAAAACAACGATTCCTCCTCTATTTTGAGGACGAACTATGTCTGGATTCCCGAGCTCTCCGAGCTGGATACCCGTCTATGGGAGGATATGGCCCAGGCTCCAAACTTAGAATCGGGCAACGGGCCACAAATATTGGGCAACATCCTGGAGTCCGAGCTGCCAAGCTCAGGAGCTCCTTTGCCCCTGGGTCTCAGATCGGATCAGGATTTGGACTTAAGTCTACCCACCCACCCAGACACAAGTGATCTTTCCCACATTAGACAAGAGCCCCAAGAGACAGTACATCACTTCTGGGCCAGATTCCTCCTTGTAATGAGAAAGGTTAAGGACTGTCGCGAGGAAGACGCAATCTCATTCTTTTGCAAAAATTGAACGGACAAGGGAATTCTCAATGCCATAAGTCGTCGTGACATAGCACACTTCGCCGACTTGGAAGCCATAGTACAGAAGTACTGTGCGATGGAAAGCGTATGGAAAACCCAGAAAAAATTCTGGGATCCTCCGGCTCTCGCTAAACCCCTCGTCCGAACTAAAATGGTACGCTTTCGCAAGTCACCCAATCAAATTACAAAGAAGCCAAAGCCCTTTACAGGGCGTGGAACCATACTGGAGGGATGGCTCAACAGGCCATGCAAAATTCACAGCACACCGTGAATCACACCAACACACAGCCTTAGAGCATGTTGGATACTCCGGTAGGTGGCCAAGAGCGGCGAGGACCTTCTCATCAACAATACCGCAGAGCACTATCCCGCGGAGAATAACAATATAGTACTGACAGTCTTTGAGACTTTCGCCTCAAACAATAGGCGCAAGTGAGCACTCCACAACCTCGCCGAAGTCTGCCACATTGCAGCAATAAATCCGTGGAACGACACGGCCATAACCTTCAATGCCAGTGACGAACCTCAATTCCGAACAGTCCGAGCACCAGCCGCTTTGGTCCTTAGTCCAATTGTGGACGGCTTTCGGCTTACTAAAGTGCTCATGGACGGCGGCAGCGGATTAAACCTCATCTATGAGGAAACTCTTAACAAAATGGAAATAGACAAGAGCCGCATTGAGCAAAGAAGCACGACCTTCAGAGGAATCATCCCTAGTCGGGAGGCACGATGCGCGGGAGAAATTACGCTGGATGTGGTATTCGGCACGCTGAAGAATTATAGGTCCGAAGAAATCACATTCCAAGTGGCCCCGTTCAATAGTGGATACCACGCCCTTTTAGGGCGGGATGCATTCACAAGCTTCCAAGCTATACCCATTATGGGTACATGAAGCTCAAGATGCCTGGTCCCAATGGAATCATCACCCTAGCTAGTGATCCGGACATAGCACTCCGTGCCGAGAATAAAACCGCCGCACTAGCCCTGGAGGCATTATCCGAAGCCCTCGCGGCCGAAGAGTTAACTGCGCTGCGCTCCACAGTGGACAGGGACAACGTGATACTCGACAAACGACCCAATTCCACCTCTTTTCAACCAGCAGACAAAATAGTCAAATTCCATGTCCAGCCAACGACCCTACAAAAACAGCATCAATTGGGGCACAGTTGAACCCCACAATAGACGCCGCACTACGAGAGTTCTTGCGCGAGAATTGGGACATCTTCGCATGGCATCCTTCAGACATGCCAGGTATCCCATGCAGGCTGGCTGAGCATAGCCTAAACATACTAAAGGGATACTAGTCGGTCAAGCAAACTCTTCGGCGCTTTTTAGAACCTAAGCGACAAGCTATGGGAGAAGAGCTAGCTAATCTACTCAAGGCCGGATTCATCAGACAAATAAAACATCCAGACTGGCTAGCAAACCTGGTGATGGTACCAAAGAAGGACAAATCCTGGCGCCTATGCGTCGATTTCAAGGACCTCAATAAGGCTTGCCCTAAGGATCCCTTCCCCCTCCCCTGCAATGATCAAATCAGCGACGCTACCGCAGGACACGACTCATTGTGTTTCCTCGACGCATACTCCGGATACCATCAAATCAAGATGGCGGAGTCCGATCAAGCCGCAATGGCATTCATCACTCCATATGGCCCCTTCTGTTTTAACACCATGCCTTTCAGGCTCAAAAACGCCAGTGCAACCTACCAACGCATGATTCAGACATGCCTGGAAACACAAATCGGCAAAACAGTGGACACATACGTAGACGATGTGGTCATCAAAACCAGACACGTCGAATCTTTAATAGACGACTCGAGGCTTATGTTCGACAATCTTTGAACATACGACATCAAACTCAATCCGAAAAAATGCCTTTTCGGCGTACTTGCCGGAAAGCTCCTGGGGTTTATCGTTTCCAATAGAGGAATTGAAGAAAATTCGGCTAAAATCCGAGCTCTGCCACAGTTGGCTACCCCAACAGACCTCAAGCAAATCCAGAAATTAACTGGATGCGTGGCCGCCTTAAGCCGCTTTATCTCCGGATTAGGAGAAAAGGCACTACCTCTTTATTGCCTTCTTCGACGCACCGAACACTTCGAGTGGACGGATGCGGCTACGGCCAGACTGGAGGAAATAAAAGCCCTCTTGTCCACCAATCCAACCCTGGCCGCGCCAAATATCGGCGAACATATGCTGTTATGTATAGCTGCAACACACCAGGTTGTAAGCGCAGTGCTCATCGTCGAACGAGAGACAGACGGACATAAGTTCCCGCTTCAAAAGCCGGTATACTATGTATCCACTGTCGTCACTCCATGCAAGTCATGTACCCACATTATCAAAAGATAGCATACATGGTCTTCATGGCATCCCGAAAACTACGACACTACTTTCAAGAGTGTTCAATCACGGTGGCCTCCGAAGTACCACTCAATGACATAATAAATAACCGTGATGCCACGGGCCGGATTGCTAAATGGGCTATCGATCTCCTCCCGTTCGACATAACATAGAAACCACGGTGAGCCATTAAGTCGCAAGTACTGGCCGACTTCGTCGCCGAATGGACAGAAGCCGAACTCCCTAAAGAGTACGGCGCGTACTCCAATTGGATCATGCACTTTGACGACTCTAAGATGATGGCTGGTCTAGGGGCAGGCGTTGTCCTGACATCCCCCACCGGAGATACAGTCCAATACGTACTCCAAATACTATACACAGATTCCAACAATGCAGCCGAATATGAGGCCCTGTTGCATGGTCTCCGGATGGCAGTCTCCATGAGCATTCAATGCCTGGAAGTGCGAGGGGATTCAAACCTCGCAATATCTCAGTAAATGGAGACTTTGATGCCAAGGACCCAAAAATGGCGGCCTACCGCAATGTCGTCCTCAAAATGTCAGCTGGGTTCGAGGGGCTCGAATTCCACCATATGGTCTGAGAAAACAACCAAGCGGTGGATTGTTGTGGAACGTAGCAGAAATTCAAAAAAATTCCTACGTGTCACCAAGATCTATCTATGGAGAAACCAGCAACGAGGGGAAGGAGAGTGCATCTACATACCCTTGTAGATCGCTAAGCAGAAGCGTTCAAGAGAACGGGGTTGAAGGAGTCGTACTCGTCGTGATCCAAATCACTGGAGATCCTAGTGCCGAACGGACGGCACCTCCGCGTTCAACACACGTACAGCTCGGTGACGTCTCCCACGCCTTGATCCAGCAAGGAGAGAGGGAGAGGTTGAGGAAGACTCCGTCCAATAGCAGCACAACGGCGTGGTGGTGGTGGAGGAGCGTGGCAATCCTGCAGGGCTTCGCCAAGCACCGCGGGAGAGGAGAAGGGAGAGAGGTAGGGCTGCGCCAAGAGGGAGAGAAATTCATGTGTTGGCAGCCCTCAAGACCTCAACTATATATAGGGGAGAGGGAGGGGGTGCGCCCCCTCTAGGGTTTCCACCCCAAGGGGTGCGGCTGCCCCCAATCCCATCTAGGGTGGCGGCCAAGGGGGGAGAGGGGAAACTTGCCCCCAACTTAGGTGGGTGCGCCCCCTCCCCCAACCCTAGGCGCCTTGGGTCCTTGTGGGGGGGCTGGTGGCCCCACTTGGTGGACCCCCGGGACCCTCCCGGTGGTCCCGGTACGTTACCGATAAAACCTGAAACTTTTTCGGTGACCAAAACAGGACTTCCCATATATAAATCTTTACCTCCGGACCATTACGGAACTCCTCGTGACGTTCGGGATCTCATCCGGGACTCCAAACAACATTCGGTAACCACATACAAACTTCCTTTATAACCCTAGCGTCATGGAACCTTAAGTGTGTAGACCCTACGGGTTCGGGAATCATGCAGACATGACCGAGACGTTCTCCGGTCAATAACCAACTGCGGGATCTGGATACCCATGTTGGCTCCCACATGTTCCACGATGATCTCATCGGATGAACCACGATGTCAAGGACTCAATCGATCCCGTATACAATTCCCTTTATCTAGCGGTATTGTACTTGCCTGAGATTCGATCGTCGGTATGCCGATACCTTGTTCAATCTCATTACCGGCAAGTCTCTTTACTCGTTCCGTAACACATCATCCCGTGATCAACCCCTTGGTCACATTGTGCACATTATGATGATGTCCTACCAAGTGGGCCCAGAGATACGTCTCCGTTTACACGGAGTGACAAATCCCAGTCTCGATTCATGCCAACCCAACAGACACTTTTGGAGATACCTGTAGTGCACCTTTATAGCCACCCAGTTACGTTGTGATGTTTGGTACACCCAAAGCATTCCTACGGTATCCGGGAGTTCCACAATCTCATGGTCTAAGGAAATGATACTTGACATTAGAAAAGCTTTAGCATATGAACTACGATCTTTGTGCTAGGCTTAGGATTGGGTCTTGTCCATCACATCATTCTCCTAATGATGTGATCCCGTTATCAACGACATCCAATGTCCATGGTCAGGAAACCATAACCATCTATTGATCAACGAGCTAGTCAACTAGAAGCTTACTAGGCACATGGTGTTGTCTATGTATCCACATATGTATCTGAGTTTCCTTTCAATACAATTATAGCATGGATAATAAACGATTATCATGAACAAGGAAATATAATAATAATAACTAATTTATTATTGCCTCTAGGGCATATTTCCAACAGTCTCCCACTTGCACTAGAGTCAATAATCTAGTTCACATCGCTGTGTGATTAACACTGATAGGTCACATCGCCATGTGACCAACATCCAAAGAGTTTACTAGTGTCACTAAACTAGTTCACATCACCATGTGATTAAGACTCAATGAGTTCTGGGGTTTGATCATGTTTTCCTTGTGAGAGAAGTTTTAGTCAACGGGTCTGCAGTATTCAGATCCATATGTACTTCGCAATTCTCTATGTCATATTGTAAATGCTGTTTCCACGCTCCACTTGAAGCTATTCCAAATGGTTGCTCCACTATACGTATCCGGTTTGCTACTCAGAGTCATTCGGATAGGTGTTAAAGCTTGCATCGACGTAACCCTTTACGCCGAACTCTTTATCACCTCCATAATCGAGAAACATTTCCTTATCCCTCTAAGGATAATTTTGACCGCTGTCCAATGATCCGTTCCTGGATCATTCTTGTACCCCTTGACTGATTCATGGCAAGGCACACTTCCGGTGCGGCACACAGCATAGCATACTATAGAGCCTACGTCTGAAGCATAGGGGACGGCCTTCGTCCTTTGTCTCTCTTCTGCCGTGGTCGAGCTTTAACTCTTAACTTCATACCTTAAAACTTAGGCAAGAACTCCTTCTTTGACTGATCCATCTTGAACACCTTCAAGATCATGTCAAGGTATGTGCTCAATTGAAAGTATTATTAAGCATTTTGATCTATCTTATAGATCTTGATGCTTATTGTTCAAGTAGCCTAATCCACGTTTTGCATTGAAAAACACTTTTCAAATAACCCTATATGCTTTCTAGAAATTCTACATCATTTCTGATCAACAATATGTCAACAACATATACTCATCAGAAATTCTATAATGCTCCCACTCACTTCTTTGGAAATACAAGTTTCTCATAAACTTTTGTATAAACCCAAAATCTTTGATTATCTCATCAAAGCGTACATTCCAACTCCGAGACGCTTACTCCAGTCCTTAGAAGGATTGCTGGAGTTTTGCATATTTATTAGCGTTCTTCAGGATTGTCAAAACCTTCTGGTTGTATCACATACAACCTTTCCTCAAGAAAACTGTCGAGGAAACAATGGTTATTTGACATTCTATCTGCAAGATTTCATAAATAATGCAGTAACTGCTAATCCAATTCCAACAGACTCTTAGCATTGCTACGAGTGAGAAAGCCTCACCGTAGTCAACTCCTTGAACTTGTCGGAAAACATCTTAACGACAAGTCGAGCTTTCTTAATGGTGATTCTTACCATCATTGTTTGTCTTCCTTTTAAAATCCATCTGTACCCAATGGCCTTACGACCATCAAGTATTTCTTCCAAAGTCATGGATCCTTTCTCGGATTTTATGGCCTCGAGCCATTCATCAGAATCCAGGCCCACCATCGCTTCTCCATAGCTCGTAGGTTCACTGTTATCTAGCAACATGACCTCTAAGACAGGATTGCGTACCACTCTGAAGTAGTACGCATCCTTGTCACCCTACAAGGTACGATAGTGACTTGATCCGAAACTTCATGATCACTATCATAAGCTTCTACTTCAATTGGTGTAGGCGCCACGGGAACAACTTCTTGTGCCCTTCTACACACTAGTTGAAGTGACGGTTCAATAACCTCATCAAGTCTCCACCATCCTCCCACTCAATTCTTTCGAGAGAAACTTATCCTCGAGAAAGGACCCGTTTCTAGAAACAATTACTTTTGCTTCCCGATCTGAGATAGGAGGTATACCCAACCATTTTGGGTATCCTATGAAGACGTATTTATCCGTTTTGGGTTCGAGATTATCACGATGAAACCTTTTCACATAAGCGTCGCAGCCCCAAACTTTTAAGAAACGACAACTTAGGTTTCTCCAAACCATAGTTCAAACGGTGTCGTCTCAACGGGATTACATGGTGCCCTATTAAAGTGAGCGTGGTTGTCTCTAATGCCTAACCCATGAACGATAGTGGTAATTCGATAAGAGACATCATGGTACGCACCATATCCAATAGGGTGCAACTATGATGTTCGGACACACCATCACACTATGGCGTTCCAAGCGGTATTAATTGTGAAACAATTTCCACAATGTCTTAATTGTGTGCCAAAGCTCGTAACTCAGATACTCATCTCTATGATCATATCATAGACATTTTATCCTCTTGTCACAATGACCTTCAACTTCACTCTGAAATTACTTGAACCATTCAATAATTCATACTTGTGCTTCATCAAGTAAATATACAGTATCTACTTAAATCATCTGTGAAGTAAAACATAACGATATTCACTGCATGCCTCAGCACTCATTGGACTGCACACATCAAAGTGTGTTACTTCCAACAAGTTGCTATCTTGTTCCATCTTACTGAAAACGAGGCTTTTCAGTCATCTTGCCTATGTGGTATGATTTGCATATCTCAAGTGATTCAAAATCAAGTGAGTCCAAACGATCCATCTGCATGGAGTTTCTTCATGCATATACACCAATAGACATGGTTTTCATGTCTCAAACTTTTCAAAAACGAGTGAGTCCAAAGATCCATCAACATGGAGCTTCATCATGCGTTTTACACCAATATGACTTACATGGCAGTGCCACAAGTAAGTGGTACTATCATTACTATCTTATGTCCTTTTTGGCATGAAAATGTGTATCACTACGATCGAGATTCAATAAACCATTCCTTTTAGGTGCTAGACCATTGAAGGTATTATTCAAATAAACAGAGTAACCATTATTCTCCTTAAATGAATAACCGTATTGCGACAGACATAATCCAATCATGTCTATGCTCAACGCAAACACCAAATAACAATTATTTAGGTTTAACACCAATCTCGATGGTAGAGGGAGTGTGTGATGCTTGATCACATCAACCTTGGAAATAGTTCCAACACGTATTGTCAGCTCACCTTTAGCTAGTCTCCGTTTGTTCCGTAGCTTTTATTTCGAGTTACTAACACTTAGCAACCGAACCGGTATCTAATACCCTGGTGCTACTAGGAGTACTAGTAAAGTACACATTAACATAATGTATATCCAATATACTTCTATCGACCTTGCCAGCCTTCTTATCTACCAAGTATCTAGGGTAATTCTGCTCCAGTGGCTGTTCCCCTTATTACAGAAGCACTTAGTCTCGGGTTTGGGTTCAACCTTGGGTTTCTCCACTAGAGCAGCAATTGATTTGCCGTTTCATGAAGTGTCCCTTCTTGCCCTTGCCCTTCTTGAAACTAGTGGTTTCACCAACGATCAACAATTGATGCTCCTTCTTGATTTCTACTTTCGCGGTGTCAAACATCGTGAATACCTCAAGGATCATCATATCTATCCTTGATATGTTATAGTTCATCATGAAGCTCTAGCAGCTTGGTGGCAATGACTTTGGAGAAACATCACTATCTCGTCTGGAAGATCAACTCCCACTCGATTCAAGTGATTGTTGCACTCAGACAATCTGAGCACAAGCTCAAGATTGAGCTTTTCTCCCTTAGTTTGCGGGCTAAGAAAATTGTCGGAGGTCTTATACCTCTTGACGTGGGCACGAGCCTGAAATCCCAATTTGAGCCCTCGAAACATCTCATATGTTCCGCGACGTTTCAAAAAACGTCTTTGGTGCCTCAACTCTAAACCGTTTAACTGAACTATCACGTAGTTATCAAAACGTGTATGTCCGATGTTCGCAACATCCACAGACGACGATTGGGGTTCAGCACACTAAGCGGTGCATTAAGGACATAAGCTTTCTACTGTTTGCATAATTGCTACTGTCAACTTTCAACTATATTTTCTCTAGGAACATATCTAAACAGTGGAACTAAAGCGCGAGCTTACGACATAATTTGCAAAGATCTTTTGACTATGTTCAGGATAATTAAGTTCGTCTCATGAACTCCCACTCAGATAGACATCCCTCTAGTCATCTAAGTGATTGCATGATCCGAGTCAACTAGGCCGTGTCCGATCATCACCTGAGACGGACTAGTCATCATCGGTGAACATCTTCATGTTGATCGTATCTACTATATGAATGCTCGACCTTTCGGTCTCTTGTGTTCCAAGGCCATGTCTGTACATGCTAGGATCGTCAAGTTAACCTAAGTGTTTCGCGTGTGTAAATCTGGCTTACACCCGTTGTATGTGAACGTAAGAATCTATCACACCCGATCATCACGTGGTGCTTCGAAACGACGAACTTTCGCAACGGTGCACAGTTAGGGGGAACACTTTCTTGAAATTTTAATGAGGGATCATCTTATTTACTACCGTCATTCTAAGCAAATAAGATGTATAAATATGATAAACATCACATGCAATCAAATAGTGACATGATATGGCCAATATCATTTTGCTCCTTCTTGATCTCCATCTTCGGGGCTCCATGATCATCATCGTCACCGGCATGACACCATGATTTCCATCATCATGATCTCCATCATCGTGTCTTCATGAAGTTGTCTCGCCAACTATTACTTCTACTACTATGGCTACCGGTTAGCAATAAAGTAAAGTAATTACATGGTGTTGTTTGTTGACACGCAGGTCATACAATAAATTAAGACAACTCCTATGGCTCCTGTCGATTGTCATACTCATCGACATGCAAGTCGTGATTCCTATTACAAGAACATGATCAATCTCATACATCACATATCATTCATCACATTCTTCTTGGCCATATCACATCACATAGCATACCCTGCAAAAACAAGTTAGACGTCCTCTAATTGTTGTTTGCATGTTTTACGTGGCAGCTATGGGTTTCTAGCAAGAACGTTTCTTACCTACGCAAAACCACAACGTGATATGCCAATTGCTATTTACCCTTCATAAGGACCCTTTTCATAGAATCCGTTTCGACTAAAGTGGGAGAGACTGGCACCCACTAGCCACCTTATGCACCAAGTGCATGTCAGTCGGTGGAACCTGTCTCACGTAAGTGTACGTGTAAGGTCGGTCCGGGCCGCTTCATCCCACAATACCGTCGAAACAAGATTGGACTAGTAACGGTAAGCATATTGAACAAAATCAACACCCACAACTACTTTGTGTTCTACTCGTGCAAGGAATCTACGCACTAGACCTAGCTCATGATGCCACTGTTGGGGAACGAAGCAGAAATTCAAAAAATTTCCTACGTGTCACCAAGATCTATCTATGGGGAAACCACCAACGAGGGGAAGGAGAGTGCATCTACATACCCTTGTAGATCGCTAAGCAGAAGCGTTCAAGAGAATAGGGTTGAAGGAGTCGTACTCGTCGTGATCCAAATCACCGGAGATCCTAGTGCCGAACGGACGGCACCTTCGCGTTCAACACACGTACAGCCCGGTGACGTCTCCCACGCCTTGATCCAGCAAGGAGAGAGGGAGAGGTTGAGGAAGACTCTGTCCAGCAACAGCACAATGGCGTGGTGGTGGTGGAGGAGCGTGGCAATCTTGCAGGGCTTCGCCAAGCACCGCGGGAGAGGAGAAGGGAGAGAGGTAGGGCTGCGCCAAGAGGGAGAGAAACTCATGTGTTGGCAGCCCTCAAGACCTCAACTATATATAGGGGAGAGGAAGGGGGGTGCGCCCCCTCTAGGGTTTCCACCCCAAGGGGTGCGGCTGCCCCCAATCCCATCTAGGGTGGCGGCCAAGGGGGGAAGAGGGGAAACTTGCCCCCAAAGTTAGGTGGGTGCGCCCCCTCCCCCCAACCCTAGGCGCCTTGGGCCCTTGTGGGGGGCGCACAAGCCCACCTGGGGCTGGTCCCCTCCCACACTTGGCCCATGCAGCCCTCCGGGGCCGGTGGCCCCACTTGGTGGACCCCCGGGACCCTCCCGGTGGTCCCGGTACATTACCGATAAAACCCGAAACTTTTCCGGTGACCAAAACAGGACTTCCCATATATAAATCTTTACCTCCGGACCATTCCGGAACTCCTCGTGACGTCCGGGATCTCATCCGTGACTCCGAACAACATTCAGTAACCACATACAAACTTCCTTTATAACCCTAGCGTCAGCGAACCTTAAGTGTGTAGACCCTACGGGTTCGGGAATCATGCAGACATGACCGAGACGTTCTCCGGTCAATAACCAACAGCGGGATCTGGATACCCATGTTGGCTCACACATTTTCCATGATGATCTCATGGGATGAACCACGATGTCAAGGACTCAATCGATGTCGTATACAATTCCCTTTGTCTAGCGGTATTGTACTTGCCTGAGATTCGATCATCGGTATGCCGATACCTTGTTCAATCTCGTTACCAGCAAGTCTCTTTACTCGTTCTGTAACACATCATCCCATGATCAACACCTTGGTCACATTGTGCACATTATGATGATGTCCTATCGAGTGGGCCTAGAGATACCTCTCCGTTTACACAGAGTGACAAATCCCAGTCTCGATTCGTGCCAACCCAACAGACACTTTCGGAGATACCTGTAGTGCACCTTTATAGCCACCCAATTATGTTGTGATGTTTGGTACACCCAAAGCATTCCTACGGTATCCGGGAGTTGCACAATCTCATGGTCTAAGGAAATGATACTTGACATTAGAAAAGCTTTAGCATATGAACTACGATCTTTGTGCTAGGCTTAGGATTGGGTCTTGTCCATCACATCATTCTCCTCATGATGTGATCCCGTTATCAACGACATCCAATGTCCATGGTCAGGAAACCGTAACCATCTATTGATCAACGAGCTAGTCAACTAAAAGCTTACTAGGGACATGGTGTTGTCTATGTATCCAAACATGTATCTGAGTTTCCTTTCAATACAATTATAGCATGGATAATAAACGATTATCATGAACAAGGAAATATAATAATAATAATAACTAATTTATTATTGCCTCTAGGGCATATTTCCAACACAGATATCCTTGCCCGCATCGGCGCTAAGCGCGACCCCGTCCCACCTAATATCTTTTTGGAAAGGTTGTTCAAGCCATCCGTGGTATGGGAAGGGAAGACCGGCAATACCAGTCCGGATCCGAACACAACCCCAGATCCCGAACAATCTGACGTAATCGGAGGCTCCACGACCGAAATAACACCTTCAGCCCATGCGATTATGGCTGTCATCGCCCCGTGGACAGAACCCTTCTTAGCCTACTTAAATAGGCAAGAACTCCCTGAGGACCAAAATGAGGCATGTTGCATTCTGCGGCGCTCTAAAGCCTACAAAGTCCACGATGGAGAGCTTTATAAGAAAAGCGCGACTAGTGTGCTCCAAAGGTGCATCTCCGAAGAGGAAGCGCGGCAGCTCTTGCCCGAAATTCATGCTGGACTCGGCGGCCACCATGCCGCAGCTCGGCCGCTTGTAAGCAAGGCCTTCTGTACAGGTTTCTACTGGCCGACAGCCCGGGCAGTCGCACAGGACCTCGTCCAACATTGCATCGGTTGCCAGATTTTTGCAAATCAAAGCTATATGCCACCTACCGCTCTCCAAACAATCCCCATAACTTGGCCCTTTGCGGTCTGGGGGCTCGATATGGTTGGACCCCTTAAAGGAGGAAGCCATAAGAAGAAATACTTGCTGGTCATGGTGATAAATTCACCAAATGGATAGAAGCCAAAATAGTTAAAAAGGCTGAGTCCGGACTAGTGATAGACTTCATATCCGGGGTCGTACACCGTTACGGTGTCCCCCACAGCATCATCACCGATAACGGCTCAAACTTCACAGTCTACGAGGTGAAAACTTGGTGCGGCAAAATGGGCATAAAGCTCGATTATGCATCCGTCTATCACCCTCAAACAAATGGTCAAGTCGAATGAGCGAATGGTCTTATTATGAGCGGCATTAAACGCAGACTAGTGCGATCCTTCAAGAACAATCATAATCATAGGCTAGCTTCTAGGGTTTAGCCTCTACGATCTCGTGGTTGATCAACTCTTGTAATACTCATATCATCAAGATCAATCAAGTAGGAAGTAGGGTATTACCTCCATCGAGAGGGCCCGAACCTGGGTAAACATCGTGTCCCCCGCGTCCTGTTACCATTAGCCTTAGACGCACAGTTCGGGACCCCCTACCCGAGATCCGCCGGTTTTGACACCGACAGTGAGTGCTTGAAGGTATATCTTTAGATCTTGCAATCGAATCTTTTAGTTTCTTGTTTTATCACTAGTTTAGTCTATAAAATAAAACTACAAAAAAATGGAATTGAGGGTACCTCATATGCTTCATCTTTTTAATGTCTTCCGTGAAAATAAGGAATCTGATAATTTTGCTCAATTGCTAGAGGAAGAAGAGCGGGCGCTCAATGCTCAAAATAGAGAGGGCGCAGGACGGGCTGGATCTCGCCCTTCTCTAGTCGCTCGACTACTAGCACCGTGCTGACCGACCGCGAGCTGGCAGCAATGTATAGAAACAGTGGTTCCTTATCAGCCGGCGCAGCCAGGACAGGTGTGTTGGATAGCATGCGCTTGAGATCCCGGAACACTTCATCCACCTGGTCGTTCCACTCGAATGTCAACATCTTGTTCATCAGCTGATATAGGGGCAAGGCCCTCTCGCCTAGTCGGCTAAGAAACCGGCTGACTAAGGCCAAGCACCCGGTGAACTTTTGAAGATCGCGCAACCAGGTTGGCTTGCGCATGCGCTCGATGGCCTTGAGCTTCTCGACCGGCACGCTGAAGACACACTTCTCCTGGTTGAGCTTGATCTGGTACTCGCGCAGATTGGCAAAGTTCTCCTTCAGGTCATCGGGGAGCATGAGGTGCTGCTTGGTCTTCACCATGATGTCGTTGATGTAGACATGGATGTTGCGGCCGAGTTGCTTCAGCAGGCATTTCTGCATGCAGCGCTGGAAGGTGGCGCCGGTGTTCTTCAAACCAAACGACATGTTGATGTAGCAGTATTCCCTAAAGGGCGTGATGAAGGATGTCTTCAGGGCGTCGGCCGGGTCCAGCTTGATCTGATGATAGCCGGAGTAACCATCCAGGATGGACAGGAGCTCACAGCCGTCGGTGGAGTTGATCACTTGATCTATCCACGGGAGAGAGAAAGGATCCTTGGGGCAGGCCTTGTTCAGGCTGGTAATGCGCCAGGTGTTCTTCTTCTTCAGGACGAGGACCGGGTTGGCCAGCCACTCAGGGTGAAGTAGTCTAGAGGGGGGTGATTAGACTACTTGACCAAATAAAAATCTAGCCTTTTCCCAATTTTAAGTCATGGAAGATTTTAGCAACTTCGCACAAGTCAAGCAATCAACCTACACATGCAATTCTAAGAGTGTGGCAGCGGAAAGTAAAACATTGCATATGAAGGTAAAAGGGAAGGGTTTGGAGAGGGCAAACACAACATAGACACGGAGATTTTTGACGTGGTTCCGATAGGTGGTGCTATCATACATCCTTGTTGATGGAGACTTCAACCCACGAAGGGTAATGGTTGCACTAGTCCACGGAGGGCTCCACCCACGAAGGGTCCATGAAGAAGCAACCTTGTCTATCCCACCATGGCCATCGCCCATGAAGAACTTGCCTCACTTGGGTATATCTTCACGAAGTAGGCGATCTCCTTACCCTTGCAAACTAATTGGTTCAACTCCACAATCTTGACAGAGGCTCCCAAGTGACACCTAACCAATCTAGGAGACACCACCCTCCAAAAGGTAATAGATGGTGTGTTGATGATGAAATCCTTGCTCTCGTGCTTCAAATGATAGTCTCCGCAACACTCAACTCTCTCTCACAGATTTTATTATGGTGGAAATATGATTTGAGTGGAAAGCAACTTGGGGAAGGCTAGAGATCAAGATTCTTGTGGTTGGATTGGAATGTCTTGGTCTCAACACATGTGTAGGTGGTTATCTCTCAGAAAATGAGTAGTGAAGTGTAGGCACATTCTGATGGCTCTCTCTCAAATAGAGAAGGGATGTATGGGTATATATAGCATCCACACAAAATCTAACTGTTACACACATTTGACCCAACTCGGTTAGACCGAATAGGTGAACTTGGTGAGACCGATTTAATTCAAAATGTGAACATTAGGATTTTCAGTGGGACCGAGAAGATCAACTCGGTGGGACCGATGTGCCAGGGCTAGGGCAAAACCTCGTCTCGGTTAGACCGATCGCATGAACTCGATGAGACCGATTTCAGCAATTAATCAAATAGAGAGTTGGTCAAGCAAACTCGGTGGAACCGATTGCTCATTTTGGTGAAACTGAAATGTTACGAAAACAAAACAGAGAGTTTGCAATACGAACTCGGTGGGACCGATCGCTCATTTCGGTGAGACCGAAATGTTACGAAGAGAAACAGAGAGTTTGCAAAGCCATCTCGATGGGACCGAGAGCCGTATCGGTGCGACCGAACTGATTAGGGTTTCTAGATATGGCTATGTCAAGTGAACTCGGTGGCGCCGGATAGATCAAATCGGTGGGGCCGAGTTTGACTTTATGTTTAGGACATATTTGGAAATGAGAAAGTGGCTGAGGGTTTTGGAGCATATTACTAAGCATTTTGAGCAAGTAGACCATTAAGCAACAGCTCATCCCCTTTTAATAGTATTGGCTTTTCCTATGGACTCAATGTAATCTTGGATCACTAAAATAGAAATGAAGAGTCTTGAGCTTTTGCCAATATGTGTCCTTAGCATTTTGAGGGGTCCACATCTCTAGTCCATGCCATGCCAATCATTGAACTTTTTGAAACATTTAACTTGAATGACTATTAGTTCAATGAGCTATATGTTGTTATGAATTACCAAAACCACCCAGGTATTAGTTGCACTTTCAATCTCCCCATTTTTGGTAATTGATGACAACATATAGATCAAAGCTTCGACAAATGATAATATTAATGAAATACATCATCACTTTGAGAAGTATGTGATAAGCAAGAGCTCCACCTAAATTTGTGCACTATTAAAAATTTGCTTTTGAATGCAAATGCACAATCGATTAGGATCATGGGTTACTTTTCCATGTCACATACATCTTGGTGGAGCGCTCAAAATGATAGAATATAAATAGCATGCACTCATCACCAAGGCAAACATGATTGATCATACACAAGTGATAAGATATCATCGTTCAAGCACACATTAAAGCATAATACAATCAAACACATGATCATGAGAGTATCTCCCACACAAGCACAAATATTCTAGCAAACAAACAAGCAAAAAAAGTAGCAAGAGAGGCAAATAAAAGCAAAACTCTCTCTCTCAAAGCCTATGATATATACACTTTCTCCCCCTTTGGCAACAAGTTACCAAAAAGCTTGAAATGCATAGTGCTATGCGGCACTCTAAGCACGATCTCCGAGAGCTCCGGTGTGCGAAGATGGCGTGGAGAGGACAGCATCTGCAAAATCTTCTGCTGGTGTCTGAGGAACTAGAGGTGTTGCAACTGGAGGGCAATAGGGGTAGTGGCTGCAGGTGCTGAAGTGGTAGCTCTCGTGTCACTGGCTGGCACAACTACAGACATGTGTTCTCTAGGCACTCTCTGAAATGCATATGTGGTAGCTCTCCCTCTCCTATCCTCTGCTTCTTCTTGAAGTTGCTCAACTGCGGTCTGACTTTTTGTGACCTTCAAGTCTAGATCATAAGATTTTGTTTCAATGATCCTCTCAAGACTTTCTTGGTTTTGAGTCAGGGTGGCTAGTCCTTTCTAAATTCTCACTGTGGCCTCAAGCTGGTAGTTGAGCCGATCTTGCTTGGTCTTGAGATTTACAGTTGAGGCATCTGGAACCTTGGAAGTCTTTGCTGCTTCTGCTTTCTCTCTCTTCTCTTCAGCCTCTACAGATGTAGGATGTGATGCACCCATGACAACAACATTGTCCTGAAAATCTGGCCACAGGGGAAGGTGCTCTCTATCTAGAAGATGTGTGCCTGTACCCATCTTGGAGTTGATGAGCATGTGAATGTGTGGGGCATATCCACATGACCTCTTCTGATCTGTTGCAGTCCTCTTAATTGTTTCAACAATCAAGGTCATCACCTTGAACTTCTCTGGCACATCAAACACATGCAGCAGGTTGATTGAGTGCCCTCTGGTCATCCTGTCATCTCCTGATTTGGGCAACAAAGTATGCCTCAATATAGTGTTGATAGTAGGCAGCCCTGACAACAGATAGTAAATGGATCCAAACTTGTGCGTCCCCAAAGCATCATCAGGAATTTCCTTGTACATGTGTGCCATGGAGTTATGGTCTTTCCTGGGCTTGGCATAAACATCTGTGTAATTTTCAGATAATTCAGGGGCATTGATCAGCTTGGCCCAATCAGCAATGGAGGATTGGTACCTAGTACCTTCAGTCATCCAGACTATCTTGCCATCTGGTAAAAATGTGAAGTTGAATAAAATTGCACCACCATCTCATCATTCCACTTTGTAAGTTTCTGACAAACAAAAGTATCAACTCCATTCATCATGAAGGTCTCATGAACTCTAGGGAAGTAGTCTTCATTGTTATCAATGAACTTCCAGTCGACCCATCTCATGTCACTAACTATGGGCTTCTTGTCCAAAAGAACTGTCTCATAGAAGTCATGTGGCTCCTTGGTGTGAAACTTGTAATCCACAGCAGTCCTTCTTCTTGTAGCATAGGGGTCTGTCTGCCTCCATAGTCTGAGACCTGCATCTTTTCTCACTTTCATGTTCTCTGCTACCAGATGAGTGTCATCATGATCTGGAATTTTTGGCTTGAGCTTCCTGAGCACTTGGGCTCATCATCTTCTTGAACTTCAGGCACTAGTGCCTTGTTCTTCTCTGTAGCTGAGATATTTCTTGTGGACCTCTTGGGTGTTGTTGGATTTGAAGCTTGAGCTGATGACTTGGGAGCTATCTTGGGCTTGGATGGAGCAGCCCCAAACTTGCTAGCATCTCCCATCAATTTCTGAGATTTTTGAGCTGGCTCTTCAGCTTCTTCCTCATCATCTTCATCTGGATCTTTCATCATTGATGATCTGCCAATCACTCTGGCCATGGTCTTCTTGATCCTTTTCTTGCCTCCAGCAGCCTCTTCTTCTCTTGGTTCAAGGGTGAACTCCATACTTTCCTGAGTTGAGGCCCTGGCTTTGGACATTGGCACTCTCTTGGCAGGAGCTTTCTTCTTCAAGCCAGGCCTAGTGGAGGCAGTTGTACCAACTTGCTTCTTGACAACCTTCTTCTTTGAGGTGACTTCCTCATCAACCACAAAGTCCTCATCCTATGAATCTGAGGTTTTCTTCTTCCTCTGCCTGGTTGCAGCCTTGGGTAGGTTGCTTGGAGTGCTTATGCTTCCATCATCATGGCTGCTATTTGAGGGATAGTGCCCTCACTCAGATTTGCCTGCTCCTCCGATCTGTTTTGGCTATCACTTTTGTCTGACATCTCTAAAAACTGAAAGTTGACCCTGTGAATAGATAGGTTGAGATAGAGTAGTTGAGCATCACAAAGCACAACCACTTTGCAAAACAAGTGAGTCAAAAACTTAGTTTTAGTTTTCTACAGAAAGCATTTCGGAGCTACTGATATTACAAACTCGGTGACACCGAAGCAGTTTTGGAGTCTAAACATGCAAGATCGGTCAGACCGAGATGCAGTTCGGTGACTCCGAGTTGCTAGGGTTTCACAGAGAGATGAACTCACTGATCGGTATGTTTTGGTCAGACCGAAAAACACTTGTGCTATGGCCTAAGCCAAACCGGTGAGACCGAAATCCTAATATCGGTCGGTTCGAGATGAGTTCGGCAGAAACCTAAACCTAAATTTTTGCATCAAATCTAATATATTGTGTTTTCAGTGGATAGAGTAATCCCAAATGTGGCAAGAATATAGGCATTGATCTTTGTGCTCAGAATTGGAGTGGGGATGGCACAAAGGGACGAGTTCATACCCTGACTTGGCGATGAACCCACTAAAGCGACAACGGCGGTGAAGATCCCCGTTCACGGCGAAGGAGACCAGCGGCAGAAGGATGCTGACGATGAGGAGACGATCCGGAGACCTCGAGTCGGCAGAGATGGACAGGCGCGGGCGAAGCTTTTGGAGGAATTTTCAAATTTTCAGCCCGTGGGTGTATATATATACAGACTCTGTCGGTGTGACCAAGTGGAACGCCTCGGTGGCACCGAGATGCAGAATCGCAAGTGTTTGATGCAACTCAGCGTGACCGAAATATTCAAATCGGTTACACCAAGATTAAAACCTAGATCAACTTAATTAACTCGGTGTGACCGAATGGGATGAATCGGTCGGACCGAAATGCGCTAAGAAGTTTTGGAAGTTAAGTCTATGATGAATCGATGGCTCTGAGTGCTCCTCGCTCAGAGGGTCCTGATATGACTTGATCAAACTTTTTGATGTGGCATGAATAGAGTTTGAGACGACAAAAGCATAGATAGCTAGAGGGAGTACTTAGGCATTCTTGTCCATCCATTTGGCAAAAAGAAAAAACCAAACAATCAAAGCAACTAATGGATGTCCTTGAATGGAGAAAATTATGCAACCAACATGCTCACACAATAAGATAGCAAATGAAATATGTGGCAAATCATGCACAAACACTCTAGCATCTCAAACAATTGGCGATGACTAGGTCATCTATATATGAGTATATTGACTTAGGAGTCAAATGAGAACATTTGATCATAGGTCATACTCATCATTTAAGCACAAGTAGGGTTACGACTTTTACATAAAGCATTGTTGTGTTCACACCATTAGAGTTGCTTTAGCTCAATTATTAGAGTAAAGCCCCCTAGATGTGATATCCCCTTTTAGAGGGATGAACTAACCTTGGGTTTTGTTGATGATGATGTCATGTAGGTGTTGAAGATGTGGATGCTCAGTGTTGATTTAGATCATTTGGAGCAATCCATTGGAGTGAGTTGCACATTCAATACCTACATGGGTTAGTCCCACAAGGAACAAACAAGGATATCCATAGACATAGAGTGAAGTACACATATGATGATGTCCATGAAAGCATTTGGTTACCTTGTCCCTTGACTTACTAACAAGAGGGTTTGTGACTCCTTGAACTAGTGCTGGATGTGGAAGTTGATTGCACTTGTCCTTGCCAATATGAATATGAGTGAAGTTTGTTGGAGGAGTCACCCTCAAGAATTCTCTAGTTCTTCTTCTTTGGGATTCACATCAACTTGATGGGAATCCTTGGGTTGTAGTATTACTTGATGAAGAAGAAGTTGATGTAGTCTTGGGAACCCACTTGACCAAGGCCTTAGGAGCCTCTTCGAATGCATCAATTTCCTCTTGAAGCTTTTCCTTGCCTTTTAGCTTATGGTCTTGTGGTGGAATGTCATCTTGGGCTTGTGTTCCCTTGAAGGAAGTAGGATCATACTTATCTTGTTGAGGAAAAAAAATCGTCTTGGGGTATTGATCTTCTTCCCACTCAACTCCATTGGCATTGAACTTACGTTCAAAACCAACACCTTGATTCTTCCGGTGCCTTCCTTGCTTGCGTACAATTTCCTTAAATTGCATAGTTCCAGCAAGGCTCTTGTAAACACCTTTTTCTATAATTCCCTTCAATAAGCTATTTTCTTGCTCAAGTGTAACTTGGCTAAGAGAATCATTAGTGTGATCAAGAGAACTACTAGGAGCAACAATATTAGATTTAGCATCATTAGTGTTACTACTAGAAGAAGAATCTTTCTTACTCTTGTTGCTAGATTTTACTTGTGGCATATAAGTAGACAAGAGTAAACGCTTGGCAATGTAAGAAAGAACTTTTCTACTGAAGATCATCATTGATTGCTTTTAAGAACCCATGCTCTTGCTCTAAGTTGAGCTTTTCAAAGCATAGCTTCTCATGAGTCTTTAAAAGTTTGCGATGATCCTCTAAAGTAGTTTCATGAGCTAACTTAAGAGTGTTTAGTTAGCTAGTTAGACGCTCAATCTCCTTCTTATCATTGTCATTCATTTCATCTTGATTAGCATGATTAATAGCAATTTCATGATAGTTGTGTGGGGACCCCGACTCATAAGTCGAGATCACCGAATGCACATGTACAGTGATCCCAGAGATCAATGCTCACTGAACACACAGAAGATGAATAACAAGAGTCTTACATCCATACATACCGTTTTACACAAGTAGGACCATTATGGTCAAGTCTTGAGTGTATCATCGCAGCGGAAATCTTCAATAACAACTTGGACCCATGCCATCTGCCTTAACCCTACAGGCATTCTGACTGGGAAGCGTCCTAGCTCGCATGTTCTCACCAAGGTACTCTTCATCATATCCTGTTCTTTCATGCCTGGCCAATAAAATAACTAGTGGCAAGCCAATGAGTACTTTGAATGTACTCCCAAGCAACCCATGTTTTGGTTCAAGATACAAAAGTGCATGATATAGGTAAATTTTTGCAGAAAGCTAGTTTTGAGTGCAATGACATGTTCAACAACTTGTAAGACATGCATCAGGAGAATTCAAGTAACCATGAGGACAGGTTACGGATATCAACATAAATAGAATTTGGTTAAATGACATTTCATTCACCATGTCAAGTCCCCACCTTGACACAAATAGTTCTCTTTCACACACACATGCACCGAGATTGTAAAATTTCTGGACATAGTTTAAGTAGCATCTCCCAACTGTCCATGACCGTGGACACGGCTATTAGAATAGTTTGACACTCTGCAGAGGTTGCGCACTTTACCCACAAGATCCGGGAAGCTTTCATGTCATCCACGATCCCGCAGTACCTCATGTATTCGGGGGAAGCACCCAATCATTACCTTTCCCTAGACGACACTAACATAGGGTCCACTCTTTGATACACGGCCCTCAGTATAAGCAAAAGATCATGGGACTCTGCCCTTTTCACATTATTGCGCATACACGAAGGGACCAACGGTGTGTCCGGTGCCCTGTGAAAACAGTCATGGCCGCCTATCCAAGCACGACCCCGTCCCGAGAGTGACCTCAAGTCACCCCCGTCACTAGTAATGTGGGCACCATGCTAGTATCAGCCTAAGTAATCAATAATGCCCCGTCCCATAAAGGGGTAAAGTGGTTGCACATGTTTGGTTGGGACGGTAGTCACACATAAATCTAATCCATCATTTTACACACGCACACACCAAAAGCTCTCTTTGGTACACCACTTCTTCCTCAAGTGGTGACCTTAGTTCAACATCTCCCAAGGGCATTAGGGGCACCCGGTCGGGTTTTCGAAAGAATGTAACCATGAAGAGTTCATGGTACACATGCATCATTATGCATCAACTAGTCTCTTGACAATGCAATCATGAACAAGGTAAGGTCATGAGTAGGGGTATGCATCATGGGGTGGTTCACAACAAGTTTACCACCATCATATTTCATCATCATGCAATCGGAAAAAGGGTACAGATGAACAAGAGGGGTGTCATGGTTAAAGGGCTCCTTGCCTGTTTTAACAAAGTCTTCGAGTTCTTCAAATATCTCTGGTCCAACTCCGAGCATTTCATCTATTTCGTCAACTATCGCGGAAAACAACCATAATAAGCAACACGACAAGGCAAAAAAATAGAAGTGCTCTAAAAATGTGAGTTGGACTTTTCTAGGATACCTCTGGTCATTTGAGGAATGACTAAGGTGATTTCGTTGGAAGTGGGTCAATGGATATTTCTAAACATTTCGATATGATGGAATCAAGGGGTTTATGGATTTGCAAGAAGTGCACAGAAACATTATATTGAAAAATGAGCAAAGGCACCCATTTAACAAAGCATGATTTTAGAAGCCTCTCGGAGTTGGTTTTACTGGATTTGGAGTTCAAATGATTTTCCTATGAATTGGCAAAGTTGACAAATATGAAGAAATGGCTCATTATTTTGTGGGGTACAGAAAGTATTAAGAAAAATGTTCATAAACTAAGTTATGAACTTAGAAGCATCTAGGAATTTCAATCATGGCATTTGGATCAATTTTGAGCTCTCTGTGATTTTTCTAAAGTTCATAATAGAAATAGGAAAAATAGGATTTGATAAATATTTGTGAAGGAAATGCTTCTGTAAAAATGTGACAATAGCACCATGTGGTAGGGCATGATTTTAGAAACTACTAGAAATTTGAATCATCAAATTTGGAGTTAATTTGAATTATTTATGGATTTTTGAAGTTGACTGGAAAAAAGAAAAAGGGAATAAGGCTTTAACCTTATCTGCGCACATGGCGACAGATAGACCGTGGGCCGGCTCAGCGGCTCGGCTGCGCGGGCAGAGGTGGTGACGCCGAAGGCGTACTGGGGGAAGGCGCCACCCAGCGGGGCAAGCGGATCGGACCAAAGCCATTTCCACTTAACCCGACTGGTGGGCCGGCTTGGTCGCCTCTGGGCAGACGGGCGGGCCCCCTGCCAGCTGGCGGGGCGGTCGTCCTCTACCTCCCGCACGAGGCAGAGTAGGGGAGGCAGAGCGCACGCCGGCGCTCGTCCGGCGATAGCAGCGCCTCCGGCCGTCTCCCGCGGCGCTCTGCCTATGGGCGAGCTCAGCGCGGAGCGGCGCATCTGCTGGTGCAGGTCACGGCCGCTGGAGGTGGCCGAGATGACCACAACTTTGACGGTGGCGGGGGAGGTCATCGGCCATCCGTGGCTCTCGGTGTTCGAGCATCCCCGCGACGGTTCGAGGAGGTGGGGAGGTTCGCCGGACCACGGGAGCCTTTTTGTGGAGGAAATGGAGGGAGGTGAGCTCGGTGTTGCTCGAGTTTGAGTGAGCCGAAGCGGCGGCCGTGCGGTGGTAGGAGGAGAAGGAAGGTGCAGGAGGAGGATCAGGCTGCTCGAGGAGGTTGCTGGGGGAAAGAGGGAGTGAACCGAGGCCAGAGAGGGCTCGGGGTGGCCTTTTATGGCGGGGTGATGGTGCACCATGAGCTCATGCGCTGGCAAGGCTGTTGCCATCGCTGCAAGCCACGGGGGCGCGCATGGGCGTGTCTGGGGTGCTCGTGGGGTTGGTCTAGGGCGAGGGGAGAGAAGAGAGATAGCGAGGAAGGGCAAGAGCATCGCGCGTGTGAGTTTGCTCATTGGAGCTCTCGGGAGGCCGGCGCGCGTGTGAGCTAGGGTGAGAGGAGGGAGAAGAAGGAGGGGGACAGAGGCGTGGCGTGTCACAGACATCGAGGCGCATCATCGGGCGCGCTGGTGAGGCCCAAGGTGGCCGGAGGCGGTTGGAAGGGGGCAGCTACAGTGCGGGAGCGCACTGTAGCGTGCTCCAGAGCGCCCAAATGGCCGGCATGGCCATTTTCTATGCAATGTGGTCACGGCCAAAGGTGTCTGGTAGCTCTAGGGGGAAGTAAAGAAGTGGGATATGGCCTTGGATGCCCTAGGGAGCCACTGGAGTGAGGAGGGAAGTTGAGGGAGAGAGAGAAGTTGCTGTCCAGGGAGGTAAATGGGGGTGTTTCACCCCTTAATCATTGAGCAATGGCCAGGGGAGAGTTACTGGAGGTAGGAGATGGTCAGGAGCAGCTGTGGTACAAAGTTGAGCCCATGGAGATTAGTGGAAGAGGTCAAAACTGGCATTTTGGTAAAGTGTGAGAAGGTGTTTGATAATGGTTTGGGCAAGTAGATGATTTCCATCTGCCATGAGACTCCATAGGGTGAAATGACACATATAATTAGGGCCTTCCACCAATTTGGAGATTATTTGGGCAAAGTTGCCAATGCAACTTTTGTAAGCCCTAGAAATTAGCAGAAATGAACTTGTGTAGATCTAGTTGAGCAAATCACTTCCCCTTGATGAACCACTTGGTGTAGTGGCCTCATTTGGTCCTGTGAACATGCTCACAAAAGTTGGAGTCAAGGAGAGAAAGTTGGTAGTACAAAGGTGTTCAAATTTGATTCTGGTCAGAGAGGGTTTTGGGGCATTTTGGTGAACCAAAATGACCTTGATTGACATGAGTCTTTGCAAGGTGATCCCAATATGCATTTGTGACTTGCTGGATTTTCCTTGGAATTTTATGAAAATATTTCCTGTAGAAATATTTCAAAGCCTTGAAATGGGCAAAAATGGTTTTGGCAGGTTTTCTCCAATATTTTGAACATGACCATGTGTTGAAACTCTTATATATGGGAAATATATGCCCACTGAGTTTCCCTGATTTTTGTGAAATATTTTTAAAACAATAAAATAATTTTTCCCTATTAAAGACCATTTCTGGCCTTAAGAAAAAGCTTTTAAATAAAATAGGAAATAACTTTTAAAATTATATTTTTGTGGTTTCTGGGTATCCTATATCTAATAGGAGTCAAATATATTTTGGGAAAGATTTTTACTGCCTTAATTAAGTACTTGCAGTGCAAACCTCAATTCAGGGGTTTTTGAAAAACTAATTTTTGAAAATACTATTTGGCCAAATTATTTTTGCAAGAAATTATTTTTATGTCGTATACACATGGCATGATCATTGGGAAAGGTTTTTGGATCAAGGAGAAGGACTATAAGAGTTGGAGGATTTATTATATTTTTAGAGTACTTGCAAACAACAGACATAAACCAATCAAGGCAAGGTCCAAAACACTCAAAAGTTTTTGTCAAACCACATTTTATCATGATTGTTAGCTTAAGTGTAGTGGCATCAAAATCAGGGTGTGACAGACCTACCCCCCTTACAAGAATCTCGTCCCTGAGATTCCCAAACTAGGCGCGGAAAGGGATACAGAAACTTGGATCTGGGGTAGTCTTCAAGTCCTCATGTTGCTTCTGCTTCCGTGTAGTGCTCCATTGAGCTTGAAGTACTTGATGGTGTGGCTTCGTGTATGACGCTCTTCTTGATCCAGGTTGCTAATGGGTAGCTCGCGGTAGGTTAGATTGGGCTAGGGGTCGATGGCTTGGTGGCCAATGCCCTCGTAGAGATCGGGCAAGTTAGGAAGTTGGAAACACTTGCGGGGTTGTGATGCATGGAAAGCGTTGTGCACATCAGGTAACTCAGGTGGCAACTCCAACTGGTAACTGTCTTCTCTTTGTCTCGTAGTGATCTCAGAGGGGGTTGTTAAATCTTGGAGTGATCTCGAAGGGGGCCAATAAATCTTGGTGTGCGCTTCCCTTTGACACAGAAATGCTTGGTTCCTTTGAGAGAAGTGGCTTGCAGATATGCATGGTCTTCGATGCGGAGGTTTACTTCTTGACGATGGTGGTTGCTGTAGTTCTTCGTCCTGGACATGGCGATCTTCAGATGTTCCTTGACCAGCTTAGTGATTCTTCTTCCGTCTTCGGGTAGACAAGTATGTTACCATAATAAAGATGACAACCAACTTGTCCAAGTACTCCATGAAGACTTTGTTCATGAGGTACATAAAGTAGGATGGGGGTATTGGTGGTGGTCACGGTTGAGTATGGCCCAAGGTGTTCTTGATCTAGAGTCAAGACCCACGGTCATGGTCTAACCATGTTGTAGCTTGGTAGGGCTTAAGGGTTTCAAGGATTCTAGGGTGCGAGTGAACATTTATCCTTGAGCACAATTCCTGAGATGCCAATTGTTCTACCTAGTCCTCCAAACAGATCACCTTATACTGCTGAAAGCATCATTTCGTATAGGTCAACTCCAATCATCACTCATGCTATTCATATCCTCATGACTCCCAAGAGGAGGTCTAACAAAATCATATATGTCTACGATCCCCAAACTCATGTATGTGGCTACCCCTAAAAATCCATGGGTAGAGCATACAAGCTTCCAAGGTGGAATAAAACAGACAATCCAAGTGATCATCCTATTCTTCCAAGTTCCATGCTAGTGCATCTCTATCCTAAGGAAACACGTCGTATGCCACTCCAAAATCTTGTTTAATTTTCTATGAATCAACTCCAACAACCCGTTAACTTCCATTAATCACTACATAATCCATTAATTCTACAAATCCAACGCCTATGCTGGTGTTCCACATGATCTCCTAAAGTCCTTATAATCCCCAATACTTGAAAGGGATGCCTTACTATAGTCAGTCCACCAATTCCCATTATTGTGATCTAGTAATACACCAAGGTCAAGCTCACAAAGATGCCTCAATAAACTCCGACAATTATTCCAATCTCCTAGTTTATCGTCCACCAAGAAACATGGTATCATGATCGAGATCATCAGTCTAAATCCAATTTACTCCGAACCATGTAGACTTACTCAGTGTCTAGACTCCATTAGGGTCACCTATTTAATCCAAATATCATGGTCAGCTATCTTCTATCAATATCTCCTGGCTAAGCCAAATCCTTATACCTTCAAGAATTTCATTGTGTAATCATAATTGTCCTACAAAATCCAATTTACTCCATGGGTAATGAATGCTATGCTACTCTATTAGCATGATCCCACCAAGTTCATCAACTAACATGAAAACCTCATAATCCACCAAGAAGTCTCGGATAATTCCTCAAGGTCTCTGATCTAAACTCATCAAGTCATTTGTCCTATTTCAATATCCTCAAATAGGTCTACCCTATGGCATTGTCAGTTCTCGTGCTATCTTAGGATGATAATGTGCTCGTTCACTATGTCCACTAGTTCCATAATGAACCAGTGCAAGGTTACGAAGGCTTAGCTGGTTCTCTTGCAGTTTTGTGGGTTAAGCACTTGGTTAGGGATTCGAGCTGGGTTATCTCATGAAGTCTCAAAGGGTCTAGGGATGGATTTCTAATCTTGAGAGGTAAACATAACTCTACTGGGCTGCTCTTGGTCGAGGAGGCTGCAGCAAAAATCTCCAGTGCTAGTTGGTCGCCGAAGTAGAATCCTTGGTGTACCTTGTCTTGCCGGTCTTCAGTTGAGAGATGGATGGGAGGGAAAAGCATCATAGATGGGGGATGCTTAAAGGGGGTTCTATAGTGCAGGTGCAAACAAACAGGTGCCAAAAGGCCACACACAATTTCATTAAGATAAGATAGGTGATATAGTCGCATACATGTTGCCTAAGGCAAAAGTGCAACTTATATCAAAACACAAACAGATAAGAACAAGCAACACTCAACATGGTTTCATTTGAACCATCATATGGACTCGACTACGCATAGGGGGTACACGACTCATCCTACCCTAGGGGTCCTCGGATTTAGTAGTCGTGCTTGCTTCATTACTTTGAGAGAAAGGCGTTCGGCCTTTAGCTTCTAGGTTCTCCTGGGTGCCAATGGACATGCGATAGTCGGCTGCTTGTTGGGACACATCCTATTAATATGCTCGAGTTCACCACACCCGTGACATGTGACGGAAGCAAAAGGGTTGCTATTCAGTCTTGGGTATTGTCGTCGGGGGCCTGACGATGATCCTCTATGAGGTGGATATGGAAATCCATTCCTCAGGTTTGGTTGCGAGCTTTCTGAAGTTCCTTGATTTGCTGCTTCTGATTAAAAATGTGGGCTTCTAGGGCAGTGATTTGCTGTTCTTGCTCGACCACCTTCTTCTTCTCGAGGCAGTGGAGGTGCAGAAGTGAAGGGAGATCTTGGCGAGCCTTGAGAAATGCTTCGGTAAGGTGGCGTAGAAGGTAGTATCCTGCATTGACGAAACGGATCTAGTACTTGAGGGTTAGATCCTCGTCTTCTGGGGAAATCATCACTTGAGTCGGAGCTCCAAATCCGCTCTTGCCAGGCAGGTAGTGGGTGGCATGTTCTTCTTTCATTTCTGGAAGGAGCTCTCGAAGACGGAGGAGTGCTTCGTATGCCACTTGCTGAATGGCTAGGTCTCTTGTTGGGATAGGTGGTCCAACGAAGAACCACCCCTGAGGTGAGGTCTTGGCAGGCACAAAAACCTTGGCGTAGAACTCCTTCTAGAACACATCATTTTCTAGTTCGTGCAGGGTGTATATGGGCAGCAAGGGATAGTGACATTGTTGGAGGCAATCTCTTAGGAGTGATGGAAATCCTGTTGTAAGGAGTCTCAAGGGAGCGACGGCCATCTACAAAGGTTGAATGGGAGAGGTCAATAAGGGAAATATATTTTGGGTTGGGTAAGTTTTATAAAAGAAGAGAAGTTTAGATGGTCTCAAGCTAACTAAGGTCCATGCTAACTAAGGCTTCCTACAGTCAGGATGGCTCAGATACCAGCTCTGTGGGGACCCCGACTCATAAGTTGAGATCACCAAATGCACGTGTACAGTGATCCCAGAGTCAATGATCACTGAACACACAGAAGCTGAATAACAAGAGTCTTACATCCATACATACCGTTTTACAAAATTAGGACCATTATGGTCAAGTCTTGAGTGTATCATCGCAGTGGAAATCTTCAATAACAACTTGGACCCATGCCATCTGCCTTAACCCTACAGGCATTCTGACTGGGAAGCGTCCTAGCTCGCATGTTCGTCACCAAGGTACTCTTCATTACATCCTGTTCTTTCATGCCTGGCCAATAAAATAACCAGTGGCAAGCCAATTAGTACTTTGAATGTACTCGCAAGCAACCCATGTTTTGGTTCAAGATACAACAATGCATGATATAGGTAAATTTTTGCAGAAAGCTACTTTTGAGTGCAATGACATGTTCAACAACTTGTAAGACATGCATCAGGAGAATTCAAGTAACCATGAGGACAAGTTACGGATATCAACATAAATAGAGTTTGGTTAAATGCCATTTCATTCACCATGTCAAGTCACCACCTTGACACAAATAGTTCTCTTCCACATTCACATGCCCCGAGATTGTAAAATTTCTGGACAGAGTTTAAGTAGCTCCTCCCAACTATTCATGACCATGGACATGGCTATTCGAATAGTTTGACACTCTGCAGAGGTTGCGCACTTTACCCACAAGATCCGGGAAGCTTTCATGTCATCCACGATCCCGCAGTACCTCAAGTACTCGGGGGAAGCACCCGATCATTACCTTTCCCTAGACGACACTAACATAGGGTCCACTCGTTGATACACAGCCCTCGTGTATAAGCAAAAGATCATGGGACTCTGCCCTTTTCACATTATTACGCATACACGAAGGGACCAACAGTGTGTCCGGTGCCCTATGAAAACAGTCATGGCCGCCTACCCAAGCACGACCCCGTCCCGAGAGTGATCTCAAGTCACCCCCATCACTAGTAATGTGGTCACCATGCTAGTATCAGCCTAAGTAATCAATAATGCCCTGTCCCATAAAGGGGTAAAGTGGATGCACATGTTTGGTTGGGACGGTAGTCACACATAAATCTAATCCATCATTTTACACACATACACACCAAAAGCTCTCTTTGGTACACCACTTCTTCCTCAAGTGGTGACCTTAGTTCAACATCTCCCAAGAGCATTAGGGGCACCCGATGGGGTTTTCGAAAGAATGTAACCACGAAGAATTCATGGTACACATGCATCATTATGCATCAACTAGTCTCTTGACAATGCAATCATGAACAAGGTAAGTCATGAGTAGGGGTATGCATCATGGGGTGGTTCACAACAAGTTTACCACCGTCAATTTCATCATCATGCAATCGGAAAAAGGGTACAGACGAACAAGAGGGGTGTCATGGTCAAAGGGTTGCTTGCATGTTTTAACAAAGTCTTCGAGGTATTCAAATATCTCCGGTCCAACTCCGAGCATTTCGTCTACTTCGTCAACTATCGCCAAAAACAACCATAATAAGCAACACGACAAGGCAAAAAAATAAAAGTGCTCTAAAAATGTGAGTTGGACTTTTCTAGGATACCTCTGGTCATATGAGGAATGACCAAGGTGATTTCATTGGAAGTGGATCAATGGATATTTCTAAACATTTCGATATGATGGAATGAAGGGGTTTATGGATTTGCAAGAAGTGCACAGAAACATTAGATTAAAAAATGAGCAAAGGCACCCATTTAACAAAGCATGATTTTAGAAGCCTCTCGGAGTTGGTTTTACTGGATTTGGAGTTCAAATGATTTCCTATGAATTGGCAAAGTGGACAAATATGAAGAAATGGCTCATTATTTTGTGGGGTACAGAAAGTATTAAGAAAAATGTTCATAAACTAAGTTATGAACTTATAAGCATCTAGGAATTTGAATCATGGCATTTGGATCAATTTTGAGCTCTCTGTGATTTTCTAAAGTTCATCATAGAAATAGGAAAAATAGGATTTGATAAATATTTGTGAAGGAAATGCTTCTGTAAAAATGTGACAATAGCACCATGTGGTAGGGCATGATTTTAGAAACAACTAGAAATTTGAATCATCAAATTTGGAGTTAATTTGAATTATTTATGGATTTTTGAAGTTGACTGGAAAAAAGAAAAAGGGAATAAGGCACTACAGGAATCAGCTACTTTGCCGTCTGCCATGGTGGACGGCAAAGGCATGAATGGCGGACGGCAAAGGTCTTTGCCGTTCGCCACAGACGGCAAACATGGACGGCAAAGAAAGGTCCGGTAAAGAGCTACGTTGCCGTCCGCTTTTGGTGGCTGACGGCAAAGAGTCCTTTGCTATCAGCAGCGGACGGCAAAGAACACTGATGGCAAAAATTACGCTGTTAGTCTGTTAGGTGGCTAACGGCAAGACTTTGTCGTCCGCCGCTGATGTCAAAATTCTTCCTGCCTTTGTCGTCTGCCACTGTAGGCAAACTGACTAAATGGGTCAGCTCCCAGCAAGCACAGTTGGCTGCCACGTGCCTCATTTGCCGTCCGCGGCTGTTGGCAAAGAGGCCATTGCCATCGGTGGCGGACGGCAAAGAGCCTGCATATTGGCTATTTTTTTGTTTTTTTAATCCAACAATTTTCACAGCAAATATATATGACATATATAGATATATTTCATAGGGCTATTTAACAGCACATAAGTTTCATCGTACATACATATATAGTTCCATCCATTCATACATAGCAAGCTGCAACCATTAGGAAGTTGCACATACACATAAATTGCAACCATTACGAAGTTGCACATACATATTACAATGCAAAGTTTCATCAAGATAGCAAGTTCCATCATAGCAAGCTAGAAGAATACTAGAAGAGAATGAAATAAAAAACAAGCACTCCATCATAGCAAGCTAGCTTCCGAGAAGTGAATGAAATCTGCAAAATGGCAAATAAGAAAGTTAGGAAAAGGTGACTAGAAGAAGAAGACTAGAAGAAGAAGCACGCCATCGTTTGTGAGGTAACTTAGGTGAAATGGATCGCTTATGAGCTAACTTAGGTAAAATGCATCATTTTAGAGCTAACGTAGGTAAAATTGATCGTTTATGAGCTAACTAAGCTAATTATGCCTTTTTTACATAAGTAAGCTAACTAAGCATATTATAACTAACTTAGGTCATTTTGGAGGAAACAAAGCTAAGTATAGATCATTTTAGAGCTAACTTAGGTAAAATGGCTGGTTTTGGAGGTCAGTAAGCTTATTAAGTCATTTTGGAGGAAAAGAAGCTAACTCTAGGTCATTAAGGTAAGCATATTGGAGGAAATAAAGCTAAGTCTAGGTCTTTATGCATTTGTTAAGCAAAAAAGTAGAGAAACTTACCTTGATCATGGAGGTGTAGGAGCGGGCTGGCTCATGCCAGTAGCTGGAGAAGGATCGTGTGATGCTTCTGTGGAGTTACGCTGCACCAAAGATCATTTCCAGTGTTTCCTTAGCATGATGACACTCAAATGTTAAGACTAGCAAGTAACGTCCATTCAAATTAAACTCACTGTTGTCTCAGGAGCAATCTCTGAATTAATGGCTATGGAGCCACGGGACCTCCCGCCACTAGATATCATCACCTGCTCTGTATCAATGGGAATCTGGCTCGGGTTAAACTCCTCCCCTTTCCTCGCCTTCCCCTTGACTTGCTTGTAAGAGGCAGTGTGGGCCATGGCATACAGGTCGTACCCCTCTGGCACCTTATTGTAGGATGGCCTTGCGCCGCTGTGGTGCTTGCAAGGAGCGTCGAGCATCTCCTCGAAGCTCATGGCGGGTTGCCATGCCATCTTGCAGGTTTGTCAGCGCTTGCCGGCCGGCTCAGCCGCGGGCGCCTACTTGGCGGCTGCGACGAGGCGGTTGTCGTAGCGGGGGGGTCTGCTGGTCGGCCTTCCGCTTGTCGTTCTACAGGTTGTTTTGCTGGCGGCTGCTCTCGCCGACCAGCTTGGCAGGCGATGTCAGCTTCGCCTTGCCGGCTTCATCCAGCACCACCTGGATCTTCATGGCGGAGTGATACGTCTCCAACGTATCTATAATTTTTTATTGCTCCATGCTACTTTATCTACTATTTTGGACTATATTGGGCTTTATTTTCCACTTCTATATTATCTCTGGGACTAACCTATTAACCGGAGGCCCAACCCAGAATTGTTGTTTTTTGCCTATTTCAGTGTTTCGAAGAAACACAATATCAAACGGACTCCAAACGGAATGAAACCTTCGGGAACGTGATTTTCTCACCGAACGTGATCCAGGAGACTTGGACCCTACTCCAAGACGTAACAGAGGCGGTCACGAGGGTGGGGGGTGCCCCCCTAGGGCGCGCCCCCTGCCTCGTGGCCCCCCTGTTGCTCCACCGACGTACTCCTTCCTCCTATATATACCTACGTATCCCCAAACGATCAGAACAGGAGCCAAAAACCTAATTCCACCGCCACAACCTTCTGTATCCACGAGATCCCATCTCGGGGCCTGTTCCGGAGCTCCGCCAGAGGGGGCATCCACCATGGAGGGCTTCTACATCAACACCATAGCCCCTCCGATGAAGTGTGAGTAGTTTACTTCAGACCTTCGGGTCCATAGCTAGTAGCTAGATGGCTTCTTCTCTCTTTTTAGATCTCAATACAATGTTCTCCCCCTCTCTCGTGGAGATCTATTCGATGTAATCTTCTTTTTGTGGTGTGTTTGTTGAGGCCGATGAATTGTGGGTTTATGATCCAATTTATCTATGAACAATATTTGAATCTTCTCTGAATTCTTTTATGTATGATTGAGTTATCTTTGCAAGTCTCTTCGAATTATCCTTTTGGTTTGTCCAACTATATTGGTAGTTCTTGCAATGGGAGAAGTGCTTAGCTTTGGGTTCAATCTTGCGGTGTCCTTTCCCAGTGACAGAAGCGGCAGCAAGGCACGTATTGTATTGTTGCCATCGAGGATAACAAGATGGGGTTTTTATCACATTGCATGAATTTATCCTTCTACATCATGTCATCTTGCTTAAGGCGTTACTCTGTTTTTAACTTAATACTCTAGATGCATGCTGGATAGCGGTCGATGAGTGGAGTAATAGTAGTAGATACAGAATTATTTCGATCTACTTGTCTCGGACGTGATGCCTATATACATGATCATGCCTAGATATACTCATAACTATGCTCAATTCTGTCAATTGCTCAACAGTAATTTGTTCTCCCACCGTAGAATACTTATGCTCTTGAGAGAATCCACTAGTGAAACCTATGGCCCCCGCGTCTATTCTTATCATATCAATCTCCATTACTTTATTACATGCTTTGTTTTTACTTTGCCTTTTACTTTTCACTTTGCATCTTTATACCAAAAATACCAAAAATATTATTTATCATCTCTATCAGATCTCACTCTTGTAAGTGACCGTGAAGGGATTGACAACCCCTAATCGTGTTGGTTGCGAGGAGCTATCGTTTTGTGTAGGTACGAGGGACTTGTGCATGGTCTCCTACTGGATTGATACCTTGGTTCTCAAAAACTGAGGGAAATACTTACGCTACTTTGCTGCATCATCCTCTCCTCTTCGGGGAAATCCAACGCAGTGCTTAAGAGGTAGCAAGAAGAATTTCTGGTGCCGTTGCCGAGGAGGCTCATGCAAGCAAGTGAACCATACCAAGTACCCATCACAATCCCTATCTCTCGCATTACATTATTTTCCATTTGCCTCTCGTTTTCCTCTCCCCCACTTCACCTTTGCCGTTTTATTCGCCCTCTCTTTCCCAATTTTCTCCTCTCTTTTGCTTGCCCTTTTGTTTGCTCGCTTGGTTGGATTAAATGCTTATTTGTTGCTAAACTGAGAACCTAAGATCTATGGATCATCATCCACTTGCTAATCTTTTTAAGAGATCCAATTATGATGAACCAATTTCTAGTGAGTTTTGTGCACTAGATTATCTTTATGAAGTTTTGCTTGAAATTCGTGAATCTGAAAATTGTGATGAAGAACTTTATGAAGTGATTCACGATAGATATTTGAATAAAAAGCATGATTGCAATGATTTTCCTATAAATTCTCTTGATGTCAATTGTGCTAATAATTTGCAAAACCCTAAGCTTGGGGATGCTAGTTTTGCTATGTCTACTACTTGTTTCAATGATCATGATTGGGGTGATTCTTCTTATAACCTTGAAAAATTATTTAAGCCCCATAATGAATATGAGATTGATAATAATGTTTGCAATAATATTGAAAGTGGGTTTGAAAGAGTGTCAACTTTAGATCCCACATATTTGGAGTATGTTCGATCTTATGATATTTTTGATAAAAGTGGGTTCGGAAAGGTCATGACTTTAGTTAATGTTAATCCCACTATCTTGGAAGAGTGTCAACTTTGCATGAATGTGGATCATGTTGAGAATATGTTTTGCGATAGATATTTTGTTGAATTTGCCTATGATCCTACATGTAATTATTATGAGAGAGGAAAACATGGTCGTAGAAATTTTCATGTTACTAAGTTACCTCTCTTCATGTTGAGATTTCTATCATCTCTTTGTTCTTCCTTGCATATGCTAGTTTTTGCTTGCCTTGGTAATTTGTTTTCTTACAATATGCCTGTGCATAGGAAGTATGTTAGACTTAAGTGTGTTTGTCACATGTTTCATGATGCTCTCTTTGTGCTCCAATTCTTGTCTTTCATGTGAGCATCATTAAAATTATCAATGCCTAGCTAGGGGCGTTAAACGATAGCGCTTGTTGGGAGACAACCCAATATTTTTCCTTGCTGCTATTTAATAAATCATCCATATAGCCTCTGTTTGGATGTGGTTTTATGTTTCAATTAGTGTTTGTGCCAAGTAGAACCTATAGGATAACCTACGATGATAGTTGATTTGATTCTGCTGAAAAACAGAAACTTTGCACGCACGAATATAATTTTGTTAAATCACAGAAATGTGCTTTTGCGTTGATTATTTTTGCTCCTGTTCAATAAACAAATTGTCCAGGACTTCCTATTTTGGTAGAATGTTTAGAGTTCCAGAAGTTTGCGTTAGTTACAGATTTCTACAGACTGTTCTGTATTTGACAGATTCTGTTTTGTGGGTGTTCTTTGCTTATTTTGATGAATCTATGGCTAGTAAAATTTTATAATCCATATAGAAGTTGGAATACAGTAGGTTTAACACCAATATAAATAAATAATGAGTTCATTATAGTACCTTAAGTAGTTCTTTGTTTTCTTTCTCTAACGGAGCTCACGAGATTTCTATCGAGTTTTGTGTTGTGAAGTTTTCAAGTTTTGGGTGAATTCTTTTAATGGATTATGGAACAAGGAGTGGAAAGAGCCTAAGCTTGGGGATGCCCATGGCACCCCCAAGATAACCCAAGGACACCAAAAATTCAAAGCTTGGGGATGCCCCGGAAGGCATCCCCTCTTTCGTCTACTTCCATCGGTAATTTACTTGGAGCTATATTTTTATTCACCACATGATATGTGTTTTGCTTGGAGCGTCTTGTATTATTTGTGTCTTTGCTTGTTAGTTTACCACAATCATCCTTGATGTACACACCTTTTGAGAGAGCCATACATGAATTGGAATTTGTTAGAATACTCTATGTGCTTCACTTATATCTTTTGAGCGTGATAATTTTTGCTCTAGTGCTTCACTTAGATCTTTTAGAGCACGGTGGTGGATTTGTTTTAAAGAAACTATTGATCTCTCATGCTTCACTTAGATTATTTTGAGAGTTGTTAATAGCATGGTAATTTGCTTAATGATAATATACTTGGTATTCAAGATATGTGAAACTTTCTTTTGAGTGCGTTGAATACTAAGATAAGTTTGATGCTTGATAATTGTTTTGAGATATGAAGATGGTGATATTAGAGTCATGCTAGTTAAGTAGTTGTGAATTTAAAGAATACTTGTGTTGAAGTTTGTGATTCCCGTAGCATGCACGTATGGTGAACCGTTATGTGATGAACTCGGAGCATGATTTATTTATTGATTGTCTTCCTTATGAGTGGTGGTCGGGGATGAGCAATGGTCTTTTCCTACCAATCTATCCCCCTGGGAGCATGCGCGTAATACTTTGCTTTGATAACTTCTAGATTTTTGCAATAAGTATATGAGTTCTTTATGACTAATGTTGAGTCCATGAATTATACGCACTTTTTCCCATCCTTCCACCATTGCTAGCTTCTCTAATACCGCGCACTTTTCGCCGGAATCATACACCCACCATATACCTTCCTCAAAACAGCCACCATACCTACCTATCATGGCATTTCCATAGCCATTCCGAGATATATTGCCATGCAACTTTCCATCGTTCCGTTTATTATGACACGCTCCATCATTGTCATATTGCTAGCATGATCATGTAGTTGACATCGTATTTGTGGCAAAGCCACCATTCATAATTCTTTCATACATGTCACTCATGATTCATTGCATATCCCGGTACACCACCGGAGGCATTCATATAGAGTCATACTTTGTTCTAAGTATCGAGTTGTAATTGTTGAGTTGTAAGAAAAATAAAAGTGTGATGATCATCATTATTAGAGCATTGTCCCAAGTGAGAAAAGGATGATGGAGACTATGATTCCCCCACAAGTCGGGATGAGACTCCGGAAGAAAAAAAAGAGGCCAAAAAAAAGAGAAAGGCCCAAATAAAAAAATGAGAGAAAAAGAGAGAAGGGACAATGCAACTATCCTTTTACCACACTTGTGCTTCAAAGTAGCACCAAGATCTTCATGATAGAGAGTCTCTCATTTTGTCACTTTCATATACTAGTGGGAATTTTTCATTATAGAACTTGGCTTGTATATTCCAATGATGGGCTTCCTCAAAATGCCCTAGGTCTTCATGAGCAAGCAAGTTGGATGCACACCCACTTAGTTTCTTTTGTAGAGCTTTCATATACTTATAGCTCTAGTGCATCCGTTGAACCGACGAATATCTTGAAGAGAAAACACCGGTTGAAATCATTGGGGAAAGAAAGCAAAGACTTCGCACGACTAGGATGGATACTCGATTACGGACTCCGGTTCCGAGAAGAAGAAGGGTGGGCGGGTGGGAAAGAAAACAACTGAGGATTGAACTCAAAGATGAAGAGGCTCGAGTCAACTTGATGAGAAATGCACCGGATGAAAAGAGCTGAGGAACAACAATCGGAAAACCAACTGCGTGATCCTAAAGAAAGTTTGAAGGGGAAGAGAAATAATTCAAAACACCTACGTCAAGATTCCTGACCAGAGCGACGAACGGGCTGAGGAGTAAAAAGAATTCCTACTCTCCGATATAGCTAGACTCAAAAAACAGTTTTATTCTAGACTCAACAACGGCCAAACTACATGATCAATCAAGGGGGCTCCTAGGGTCGGTCGAGGCTCTGATACCAACTTGTCACGCCCAATATGCGATCCTATCCAAAAGGAACTCGAAGGTCCCACCAAGGATAGACCCGCATATTGAAACGCTTTCGCAAGGTGGATATCATTACATCAACATTACATAATAGATGGGGATACATACATAAGGCATACAATGCCACTCGAATACAACATCACAATACATCAGAGCTTCATCCGACTATGGATGAATCACAAACAGAAACTCAAACGACATCCACCCTGCTAGCCCAGGCTGCCGACCTGGAACCTATCCCTGATCGAAGAAGCAGAAGAAGAACTCAACGCAAGCAAGCATCGCTCTCGCGTCATGATCATCGCGTAACCTGTACCTGCAACTGTTGTTGTAGTAATCTGTGAGCCACAAGGACTCAGCAATCCCATTACCATGGGTATCAAGACTAGCAAAGCTTAATAGGAAAGGAAGGGGTAAAGTGGTGAGGCTGCAGCAGCGACTAAGCATATATGGTGGCTAACATACGCAAATAAGAGCGAGAAGAGAGCAAGCGGAACGGTCGTCAACTAGTAATGATCAAGAAGTGATCCTGAACTCCTACTTACGTCAAACATAACCCAGAAACCGTGTTCACTTCCCGGACTCCGCCGAGAAGAGACCATCACGGCTACACACACTGTTGATGCATTTTAAATCGGATCTGGTGTCAAGTTATCTACAACCGGACATTAACAAATTCCCATCTGCCTATAACCGTAGGCACGGCTTTTGAAAGATTATACCCTGCAGGGGTGTCCCAACTTAGCCCATGACAAGCTCTCGCGATCAACGAAGGAATAGACCTTCTCCCAGGAAGACCCGATCAGACTCGGAATCCCGGTTTACAAGACATTTCGACAATGGTAAAACAAGACCAGCAAAACCTCCCGCTGTGCCGACAACTCCCGATAGGAGCTACACATATCTCGTTCTCAGGGCACACCGAATGAGCAAGACGTCGGGTTGGCATAGACCCTGGTTGCCCAGGGGACGCCGGACATCGCTCGGTTCGGACCAACACTTAGACAAGTACTGGCCCGGGGGGGCTAAAATAAAGATGACCCTCGGGTTGGCCGACCCAAGGGAAAGGGTAGGTGGTGGTGAGGCAAATGGTAAAACCAAGGTTGGGCCTTGCTGGAGGAGTTTTATTCAAAGCGAACTGTCAAGGGGGTCCCATAAATCACCCGACCGCGTAAGGAACGCAAAATCCGGGAACATAACACCGGTATGACGGAAACTAGGGCGGCAAGAGTGGAACAAAACACTAGGCAAAAGGCCGAGTCTTCCACCCTTTACCAAGTATATAGATGCATTAATAATATAAGAGATATTGTGATATCCCAACATAAATCCTGTCCACCATGGAGAAATCTTCAACTTCACCTGCAACTAGCAACGCTATAAGAGGGGCTGAGCAAAAGCGGTAACATAGCCAAACAGTGGTTTGCATAGGAAAGGTGTCAAAGGTTAGAGGTTCATGGCAATTTGGGATGGCTTGATAAACATGTGATAGGTAGCGCAGCAAAGCGATAGAACGAAGCAACTAGCATAGCAATGATAGTAGTGAGATCCAGGGTAGCGGTCATCTTGCCTGAAATCCCGCAAGGAAGAAGAACGATTCCATGAAGGAGACGAACGGATGAAGCCGAACCAAGCGTAGACGAACGAATCCTCACGATCGCAACGAAACAGGAACTAACAAGAAAAGGCACACAACATGGTAAACACACCACACATGAACAAGGCATGATGCACACACGAGCATGATGCATGACAAGACTACATGAAGCTACTCATGGCAAGAGATGATGCAAACAAGAGCAACACGTCAAGGCAAGTTTAAATGAGGCCGGGAACAACATATAACAATTCCGGTAAGTCCTCATATGCAAATTTCGAAATTGGTCTAGATCTGAATAAACCGTATGTTCAAGTTGTTAAACAGCAAGTTAAGATGCACCAAGATGATCTACACGAGATTCTAGTCAAGTTACATATAAAGTTCATTTAGTTCGGAGCTACGGCCTAGAAGATATGAGCAAAACAAGATCAACATGGCATTGATGCAAAATGCATACAAACATCAAGCAAACACACCAAGGCAAGGATGCAACATGATAATATGAAACTACATGCAATTCTAAGCAAGTTTCATATAAAGCACACTCAAAACGGAGCAACGGTTCAACACACACACATGAAACAAGTTTAAAGGACAAGCTGTCCAAAACAGCGACTAGGCATATTGCAAGAACCAAAACAACATGCTACAGGACCTCAACATGAAAACAAAAGGCATGGGCATGATGTATAGGTAAAGCATAACAAAACATGAACACTGAGCTATCTCTAGAAATCACTAGAACATGCTCAAACACACATGGTAAGATTGCAAGTTATAACAATTCAGACTTTGCAGAAAATAACATCAGGTTGCAATGTTTAGAGCTATCAAACAACATGTTACAGGAACTTATCATGGCAAACAAAGGCATAGCATGAATCTACTAATTGCATAGATCAAAAGTCCCTTACTGACCATAAGCCAAAAAGGATCAGAAAATATGATGGCACCCACGTAAACATAGCAAGTTATATTACAGATTCATACATGGCAGAAACATAATTATGGAGGCATGTAGATGAGCTTGTGCAACTCACTACAGAGCATTACATGGCATGGAAAGACACCCAACAGTAAGAAGACATATTTGTGAAGCTAAGAATGGCAAGAGCAAGGTCATAGGGTGCATGGAACACTAGCAAAACACATGGGAACAAGTGAACTTAATGTTAACAGGCTGACAGCAACATTATGAAGCAACTTTGGAGCAAGATTACAACAAGCTACAGCAACCTATAAATGCAACCAGGGGCATGGATGGATAGAGGATGACATGTAGATCAAAACATGTTTATAGAACATCTCCGGATTATGCATAGAATGATTAGTAGCAACATGTTTATATAGCATCACGAAATAACAGATTCAGCCTAGCAAAACAGCAACATCATGTACCCTACTTAACAAGCTCGATTCACTAACCACAAGTCACTGCATGACAATATAAGCATAGCATCATCAAGAAGACATGTTTATGTAACCAACCAAGGCAAGAACAAGTCCATAGCATGCAAGGATCAACTACAACAACCTTGGCTAAATTGAATAACATGTAACAATCTGCCAGGAAACATTTTGAAGTAAAAGTAGAGCACGAAAATGACATGCTAGACCACTCCATAATTGCAGCCAAGGGCATGAATGGATAGACAATAACCACATGTTCAAAACACCCTTACTGAAGTATCTCAAAATATGTATGGATCTCTCTGTAGCATCAAGTTTACATGGCATCAAATTAACAGCAGAACAGGGACTAAAAATAGCAATATCACGATGCCTAGTTTGCATGCTTGTGCTAGTCACCACATTGAACACAAAAATACATGGCATACACCTCTGTAAAGAAGACATAGCATAGATCAAAACACATGTAGACATCAACCTCATAGGATGCACACATCAATCATGGCAAAAATGACAAAAGAGCTCGTTCTGATAACAGACAGCAGAAAACATCATGAAGCACTCTTACAACGATGATTCAGGCGTCAATATGACCTCAAATGAATATGATGCAATGGAATGAAATGATGTACTCGTTGAGACGAACAATTCGACATACTACACGCACGAAACGGAGCTACGGATGCAGATATATAGCACGTCAAACAGGGCATAAAAATTACTCAGGTTCGGGGACTGAAAAATATCAGAGGGGGGAAAGTCAACCTCATGTTTAGATCTGGATCCAGGGCGCGGAACCCGGGGTTCGCCGGAATGTGGCCGGAGGAGAAGGGGCCGGCAGGGTTGAGGAGAGGGCTGCGGGAGGAGGCCGGGAGGAGCAGGTGGCGCCGGCCAGGCGCGGTCACGGGGACGGGCGGCGCCCGAGAGGAGGCGACGGGCGGCGGCGATGCGGGAGCCGCGAGAGGCGAGGGCGAGGCCCGCGGG
>NC_041387.1:315437001-315514669 GCF_002162155.2 Triticum dicoccoides | reverse complement strand
CGGCGGGCCGGCGGCGGAGGGAGGTCGCGGGGCCACGTGGCACGCTAGGATTCGTCGGGCGGCGGCGGCGGACGTGTCCGGCCGGGGAGCGGACATGTCCGGCGGCGCGAGGGGAGCGGGGCTAGGGTTTCGGGGGTTTGGACTGCGGAATTTCGGGGGGGATCACATATATATAGGTAGAGGGAGCTAGGAGAGTCCAAATGAGGAGCGGTTTTCGGCCACGCGATCGTGATCGAACGACCGAGAGCATGGATGGGAGTTAGATGGGTTTTGGGCCACTTTGGAAAGGGTGTTGGGCTGCAAAGAGAAGGGGCTTTATGGTTACCCGGTTAACCGGTGGAGTACCAAACGACCTCCAAGTGGCACGAAACTTGACAGGCGGTCTACCGGTGGTATACCAAGGCCGCTTGGCAAGACTCGGTCCATTCCAAGAACGTTTAACACCCGCTCACCACGAGAGACGAAAGGGGAACGCCGGAGGGCATAGGAGCGCCGGATTGCAAAACGGACAACGGGGAAAATGCTCGGATGCATGAGACGAACACGTATGCAAAATGAAATGCACATGATGACATGATAAAATGCAACAGGCAAGCAAAAGACATGGCAACGATGGCAAATAACTGGCAGACACCTAGCGCAACAGAATCGGGGCGTTTCAATATCCATGGCTCACGCTCATGTATTGCGTGAAGATTGAAAAAGTTTTGAGAATGTCATAAGTATGAAACAATTGCTTGGCTTGTCATCGGGGTTGTGCATGATTTAAATATTTTTTGTGGGGAAGATGGAGCATAGCCAGACTATATGATTTTGTAGGGATAACTTTCTTTGGCCATGTTATTTTGAGAAGACATGATTGCTTTGATTAGTATGCTTCAAGTATTATTATTTTTATGTCAATATGAACTTTTGTCTTGAATCTTTCGGATCTGAATATTCATATCACAATTAAGAAGATTTATATTGAGATTATGCCAAAGTATCACTCCGCATCAAAAATTCTTTTTTATCATTTACCTACTCGAGGACGAGCGGGAATTAAGCTTGGAGATGCCTGATACGTCTCCAACGTATCTATAATTTTTATTGCTCCATGCTACTTTATCTACTGTTTTGGACTATATTGGGCTTTATTTTCCACTTTTATATTATTTTTGGGACTAACCTATTAACCGGAGGCCCAGCCCAGAATTGCTGTTTTTTGCCTATTTCAGTGTTTCGAAGAAACAGAATATCAAACGGAGTCCAAACGGAATGAAACCTTCGGGAACGTGATTTTCTCACCGAATGTGATCCAGGAGACTTGGACCCTACTCCAAGACGTAACAGAGGCGGTCACGAGGGTGGGGGGCGCCCCCCCAGGGCGCGCCTCCCTGCCTCTTGGCCCCCTTGTTGCTCCACCGACGTACTCCTTCCTCCTATGTATACCTATGTATCCCCAAACGATCAGAATAGAAGCCAAAAACCTAATTCCACCGCTGCAACCTTCTGTATCCACGAGATCCCATCTTGGGGCCTTTTTTGGAGCTCCTCCGGAGGGGGCATCCACCACAGAGGGCTTCTACATCAACACCATAGCCCCTCCGATGAAGTGTGAGTAGTTTACTTCAGACCTTCGGGTCCATAGCTAGTAGCTAGATGGCTTCTTCTCTCTTTTTGGATCTCAATACAATGTTCTCCCCCTCTCTCGTGGAGATCTATTCAATGTAATCTTCTTTTTGTGGTGTGTTTGTTGAGACCGATGAATTGTGGGTTTATGATCCAGTTTATCTATGAACAATATTTGAATCTTCTCTGAATTCTTTTATGTATGATTGAGTTATCTTTGCAAGTCTCTTCGAATTATCCTTTTGGTTTGTCCAACTATATTGGTAGTTCTTGCAATGGGAGAAGTGCTTAGCTTTGGGTTCAATCTTGCGGTGTCCTTTCCCAGTGACAGAAGGGGCAGCAAGGCACGTATTGTATTGTTGCCATCGAGGATAACAAGATGGGGTTTTTATCACATTGCATGAATTTATCCTTCTACATCATGTCATCTTGCTTAAGGCGTTACTCTGTTTTTAACTTAATACTCTAGATGCATGCTGGATATCGGTCGATGAGTGGAGTAATAGTAGTAGATGCAGAATTGTTTCAATCTACTTGTCTCGGACGTGATGCCTATATACATGATCATACCTAGATATACTCATAACTATGCTCAATTCTGTCAATTGCTCAACAGTAATTTGTTCTCCCACCGTAGAATACTTATGCTCTTGAGAGAAGCCACTAGTGAAACCTATGGCCCCCGGGTCTATTCTCATCATATCAATCTCCATTACTTTATTACATGCTTTGTTTTTACTTTGCCTTTTACTTTTCACTTTGCATCTTTATACCAAAAATACCAAAAATATTATTTATCATCTCTATCAGATCTCACTCTCGTAAGTGACCGTGAAGGGATTGACAACCCCTAATCGCGTTGGTTGCGAGGAGCTACCATTTTGTGTAGGTACGAGGGACTTGTGCGTGGTCTCCTACTGGATTGATACCTTGGTTCTCAAAAACTAAGGGAAATACTTACGCTACTTTGCTGCATCATCCTCTCCTCTTCGGGGAAATCCAACGCTCTGCTCAAGAGGTACCACGGAGTTGGTGTTGGTGTACTTGTCCGCGATGACCATGAGCGTGGCCATGGTGGTTGGTTCGGACCGCCGGAGCTTGTGTTTGAGGAGGGTGCCATCCCGGTAGCCGCTCGTGAAGTACTGAATGGCTTGGACCTCGTGGACGCCCTCGCGGCTGTTCCGAAGCTTGGTCCAGCGCACGAGGTACTTGCGGCCGGTTTCCACCTCCCCCTGCACGCACATGGCGAGCTGACTAGGGCGGCCGGGTTAGTTGTAGGTGCCGGTGAAGTTGCGGAGGAAGGCATGCTCAAAGTCGACCCACGCGTTGATGCTGCCAGCCGGCAGGCTATTCAACCACATGCGGGCCGAACCCTGGAGCATGAGCGAGGTGTGGCGCACGACAAGGCGGCGGTTGCCGCCCGCGATGCCTATGGCGGCGGTGTAGTCGATGAGCCAGTCCTCTGGGTTGACGGTGCCGTTGTACTTGGGGGTGTCGCGGGGCAGCATGAACCCTTTGTGGAAGGGCTCATCCCAGATGCGTCGGCCAAAACAAGCCGACCCAACAACGTTGTCCTCCTCCAGCTCGAAGGAGAGGGCGAGCTGGTCGAGGCGGTGGCGAGCGTCGGCATCGTCATTGGACCACGGGCCCAGCCGGATTGCGACGGGACCGCGGGGTGCCGGGTTGGCCGAAGCCAGGTTACCGCGTCAGCCGGATGGCAGAGGAGGGTCTTGCAGGCGCTGGCCTCCGGTGGCCGGCTCATTGCCCAGGTTGTCTCCTGTCGTCACGGCACGGGTGCACCGAGTTTGCGTCTGGCCGGACTGAGCTTTGTTGGGGGGGCGGAGAAGATGTCGTGTTCCCCTGCCCGGGGTCCTTGGAGTGGCGTGAGAGGATCCCGCGGGACGGTCGAGGCAGTCTTGCTGCATGTTCGCGGTGCCGAGGAGCTCGTTCATTCATCATAGGCACTCTTGCAGCTCCTCACCCTGCAGCTGCTCCAAGCCAACGACGGCCGCTTGTGTGGCGCGCATGTTCTTGTATGGGGTGTCATAGACGGGTGGGACCGCGTCGAGGGCACGGTCAATGGCGGTGCCACGATTCTGCACCTCTGCAGCCTGGATGGGCTCGGCAGCAGCCGACGTGAAGCCGTATGCGGCGTCGCGCTCCCGCTGGGCGGACCCCAACCGGTGCTGCATAGCAGTGAGCATCACGGCCTCGTCCAGCAGGTGCTTGCGTCCCTCCTCGAGCCGGGCCAAGGTCTCAGCTGCATTGGTTGTGTTGTTGTCGGTGCCGATGGGGACACTAAGGTTCTACATCATGGAGCGCAGCGGGTCGAGCACGTTGGTGCGCTCCGCTACGGCCTTGGCGGCGGCGGCCTTCTTCGCTGCCCTAGACGAAGTGGAGCTAGTGTCGGTGGTGAATACCTCCATCTGGACGCATAGACCCGCCGCCCCGGCGGAAATGTCGTCGTCGAGGGGGACAGGTGAGTCGGAGACGTCGACCAAGGGCGCGTCGGAGGCTGCAAGCGTGACAGGCTCGGGGGACGCGTAGCGCTCGACGTGCTCGTCAGAATCGGTGATGGGCCCCATCTGGAACATGTCTCTGGCCGGGACCTCGAGCCACCCCATAGTAGGCACCAACTGTCATGGTGGGCGCATGGCAGATGCCAAAGGATGGCTAAGGAGAGGGACAGGCTCGAGGGCACCGGTGGGCTCCAGAGGTGAGGTCGGCATGAGCGAGCGTGGGACGCAAGACATACCCAGGTTCGGGGCTCTCCGGAGGGATAACACCCCTAGTCCTGTCGAGAGTGGTTTATATGTGGATGCACGTAGTAGTACAGAGTTGCTCTTAGAGTTGTTTGGGGGAGGAAGGAAGGTAGGCCAAGGCTGCTCCTTCTCTTGGTGTATGTGTGTGTGTTCTACTAAATGATCTGATCGCCCCGTGCATGGAGGCCTCCTGGGGGGGTTTATAGGTCAACCCCCTAGGATTAGAATGGTAAAGTTACATGGCCGCAGAGCCAGGATGTCAACGTCTGGGAAGCCAGCGCTGGGACTCGCCGGGCGCCAGGTTCTCCGGGCATGGGCCCCGTGCGTCAAGGGGCACTATTATCCGTCTTATCATGCATCACAGAGTGGTTGGGCTGGCTCGGCTACAGTGGCGCATTGCATGGTCGCCATCGGCTTGCGTCAGCAGGACGAGGGGGGCACTGTTGCCATGTCGGCCCTGGTTAGCGGAGTAGGTGGCCACTGCTGCCACGCTCCTGCTAGTCAGCGGGGTTGGTGGGCCACTATAGCAATGCTCATCTCCTTTACGGGGACTTGATCCGTCATACGCCCCATATGGGACGGGAGCTGACCCATGGCTGGGTTGAGGAGCATCCCATGAGGGTCCTTGTTTGTTGAGGAAGTCTTGGCTTGGCGGGGTCGGCCAGCATGCGCCAACGGGCCTGGCCGGGTTGTGGGGCTTGGCCGGGTTGAGGAATCCGGCCAAGGATGAGCCGGATTGAGGGGCGATGCCGGCCCTGATGTTTTGAAAAAGATCCGGGTTCCATTGCCTGCCCGGGGGTTCATCCCCCCAACAACCGACGATCGAGGCACCGATGAAGGGGAGCTGCCAGAGGGCGGCGGTGGGAGAGACTCCTGGCGACAAGGTCGCCTTTACTTTCTTCGAGCTGAAGAAAGAAAAGCGAACACATCCAAATCTTACCGTAATGAAGTTGCATTACTTTTTTAGAGAAAAGGCATGCCCCGACTTTACAAATAAAGCCACTAGGCAAAGTTCCAGACGAACCATCCAACCAGACATACAAACACAACGGTGTCCCATACAAGGACCCACCCAAAGTTTTAGAGTAAGAGATACAGGGTACCCAGGCCACTACCACGACATGCAGGACGGAGAGACAAACGGCAACATAGCCAGCAACTAGTCAGAAGAGATGCAAAAGCAACTATGCAGCATGCTCCTGTCTGGATAAAGAAGATGTCGAGGCCCGCATTTTAGATATCAGAAGATCAAGAGCATCCAGTCCTCCGACTTAGTCACTAATCTCCACTGCTGTAGCAACATACAAGATTTAAATAAGAAATCAGCAGGTTTAGTAGGAAAAACATGTTCGATTGTAAACTTGTTCCTAGTAGTCCACAAGGACCAATAGAATGCGCCAAGTCCTACCCAAAAGACTCTCTTTGTAACACCCGTCAAAGAATTAGCAAGGGCCCGAAGCTCAGAGAAAGAAGATGGATCCCAGGAGACCTGGAGCCATGTTCGAACACAACTCCAGACCAACTTCGCCAAAACACAGTAAACACATATATGACCCGTCTCCTCTAGGGCTCCACATAAGGCGCAGAACTCCGAGCCTGGGCCATTCCTCTTACAAAGTTGGTCTGCGGGGAGACGACCTTTAAAAGCTTGCCAAAGAAAGATCTTAACTTTAGGGGGGATACGAGCCCTCCACACATGGGAAACCTATTAGTGGGGGTACCACCATTTATCTTGGAATATAAAGACTTGACCGTAAAATGCCCAGAAGAAGTATGAGGCCAGACCACCGTGTCCGTAGTCTCCGAGAGCGTAGGGAAGAAGGCAGTAAGCCGTTGCCAATCTTCTAACTCTATAGGAGATAAGGAACGTCGAAAGGCTAAGTCCCAGTTATTCGCCGATAGCTCCGCGATGGAGATATTCAGGTTAGGGCAATAAGAAAAAAGCGTAGGGAAGCTCACAAAGAGAGGTGAGTCTCCACACCACCAATCTAGCGAAAAACGAACAGAAGCCCCATCCTCACTTATAAACTTAACATGAGCCAAAAACAAAGGTCGAACTTTAATAAGATCTTTCCAAAACTACGAGCCTCTGCGAGCAGAGGTGAACAAGGGGCTAGAAAGAGGGAAATATTTGCTTTAAGGATGGAAAACCACAAAGTATCATCAGCCGTGGTCATAATTTTCCACCACCATTTAATCAAGAGGCATTTATTCATAATAGATGTGTTTATGATGCCCAACCCTCTAAGGTTTTTGGGTTTACACATAAGATTCCACCTGACAAGTCTGTACTTGCGTCTATTGGCTGCCGCATTCTAGAAAAAAGGACCCCGATGCTTATCGAAGCCAACGTGCATGCCACCAGAGAGTAAGTAAAAGCCCATGATAAACATTGGTAAGGAAGACAAGCAGGCATTAATCAGCGCCACTTTCCCAGCACTAGTGTTGTATCTCCCCCTCCAAGGAAGCACACTATTAGTAACCTTAGCGACAACAGGGGCAAACTCTTTAGCATAAAGCATGTCCGGAGAAATTGGGAGGCCCAAGTATTTGAAGGGAAAGGATCCCAGCTTACAATTGAGAAGATGGGCTACCCTTAAAGCGTCTATATCATCAACACCAGTGACTATGACCTCGCTCTTATGAAGTTAATTTTAAGCCCCGACAAGGCTTCAAAACAGAGAAGTATGAACTTGAGGTGGGCAATGCAGGAGTCAGTTAATTCTACCATAATGATAGTGTCATCCGCGTACTGAAGGTGAGTGACCCCTTCCGGAATGAGGTGGGAGATAACAGGAGATATATGGCCTTGGGTAGCAACTCTGGATAGAATACGAGATAGAGCATTTGCAACAAAATTGAACATGATAGGAGAAGTAGGATGACCCTGCCGCAGGCCCCTACTATTGGCAAAGTAATCACTGACCTGACCATTAACAGAGATCGTAGTGTGCCCCCCCCCCCCCGAGACTAACTGCATAATCCTGTGAACATAAGCCCTGTCGAAACCTTTGGCCAGGAGGACCTTTCTCAGGAAATGCCAGCTGACTGAATCCTATGCTTTTTCAAAGTCCACCTTTAATGTTACCGCTTTAGACTTACGGATTTTGAGGTCATGAACGATCTCATGCAGACAAAGGATCCCATCTAGGATAAAACAACCTTTGATAAAGCCGATTGGAAAGGACTAATAGCTCTGTGGGCAATAGGAGAAAGGCGAGTGGCAAAGCCCTTCACAGGGAACTTAGCAAAATTGTTAATGAGAGCAATTGGTCTAAACTGGGAAATCAGCTCGGCTCCTTTAACTTTAGGAATAAGTGTTAATGACAACATAGTTAAGGCGAGAGATATCAACTGTCCCCGGACAAAACCTTGAATAATTTGACACATCAGCAGGCGCAACTGGGGCCAGAACTTCTTAAAGAAGGGAATGGAGTACCCATTAGGACTAGGGGCCGCATTCGGGTTAGCTGAGTTGATAACATCCCAGATCTCAGCATCAGACAAAGGTAGCATTAAGGCCTCATTTTTAGCATTCGAGGTCATACTGTGGTTGTCCCACAAGGAGGGGAGATAGTAAGGCCAGCCTCCTGCTTAGCACCCAAGAGAGAAGAGAAAAAATCCACTACGTGAGAGATGATCAGAGATTGACCTGAGGTCCTAACTCTGTTAATGATGAGGCTATCAATAAAACATCTTCTTCTTCTACCATTGGAAATGGCAAAGAAGTAAGCCATAGGGGAGTCACCTTTAAGAGTCCAATTTAGGGTGCCACACTGACGCCAATAGATCTCCCCCTACTGGTGCAACTGCATCTGAGCTGCTTCAAGGTTATAATGGACTGACCACTCGCTCTTCGAGAGGTCAGTCCCATTAGCCACGAGGTCCAGACTAGCAATCTGGGCCTCTAAGGAAGTTTTCTCCTAGTAGGCCTCCGCGGCTCTGTTACGAGACCAACCCCAAAGAAACTTGCAGAGCTCATAGGAGCATATGTGCCAATCATCCATGGGACCAAAGGACCGGTGAGAAGAAGTGAGATGAGCAGATATCATGGTAGCCAACATATCAATGAAACCCTCAACTAAAAGCCACGAGGCATCGAATGGGAAGCGGGAGGTAACCATAGAGTGGTCAAGGCCAGCGTCCAAGATAAGGGAAGCATGATCCGAACCCACAATCGCTTTAGCTTTCAGGAGGCCCGTGGGAATAAGGAGTCCCAGTTCGAGCAGATAAAAACTCGATCCAGCACCGACCGTACCAGATTGGTCTGATGATTAGTCCGGGTAAAACAAGCACCCACCAAGGTAGCTCGCGCAGAGCACAGTCACGAATGAAACCATTAAACGCATTAGCAAGGGGCCAATAGATATTACAATTATTCTTATCAGAGGGGGTCGCAAAAGATTGAAGTCTCCACCTATCACAATAGGTAATGTACACGCCTCAATTTTAGTAGATATTTCATCAAGGAAAATAGAGGTTAAGGCATGATCCGCTGGGCCATAAACTACCATAAATTCCCATAGAGTGTTAAGCCGTTGATGGTGCACAACAGTGCTTGCCCAAAAAACACCATGATCAAAGGCCACAAAATCAAACATGTCGCCCTTGGAACCAATAAGAATGCCCCCAGAATGACCTGAGGACGGCAAAAAATTCCAGTCAAATCTATCCATACCCGCAACCGCTAAAAGTTCATTAGGGGAGAAGGATTCTTTGAAGGTTTCAACCAGCCCTAAAATTTCAATGTTCTCTCCTCAAACGACATCCCTAATCTGCCCTCGGCGCCCCTAGCTCCGAAACCACTAAAATTCCAGAAGAGAGCTTTCATTTGAAAGAAAGATTCTTGATACGAAGGCTAGACCTGCACGGGGAAACACAGGATTTAGAGCATTTCGAAGGGCCCCTTTTGGATGGAGGGGGGTGAGACTGGCCACAACCATCATCGACACCCCCATCCCCGATCGGCATAGCCCCATCCCCATTAGCCGCAGCGGCAGCAGCCTCTTTGGCCTTAGCAATGGCCGCTTGGGCCATCTCATTGGCCCTAATAGTGGACAAAATAACCGAAGGAAACCCATAACCAGGATTAAGAGAGACACCCACATCCGATAAGATATGCAAGAGATGATCATCTAAAAGAGAAGGCAAAACTAGCCAAATCGGGGAGGATGGAGAGGGGGACTGTGCACCGTACCTAAGGGAGGGAGGTCCTTGGCCGCCGCACGGCGCTCCACCCACAGAGCCACCGGCTCGCCAGAGTCCCGCACACGACGTCCTTTAAGAGCTGTGGAGGCGGGCGAACGAAGCAGGGGGGAGAGAGCCACAGGGGACACAGACACAGGCCCGAAACCCGACGCAGATCCCAAATCCTTAGCCAGACACCGACAGAGACCCGTCATTGATTTCTTGGAGCCCGATGAGGTCCTACTCTTGGTTGAATACTTCCCGACACTAGATTTCTTCTTCTTGGTAGTGGGCATCTAGTAGGGCGAGGAGGGGAGATAGGTAGGTCTTCAATACCAAATAAGGTAGGAGAGAGGGGACGGCCGACAAATTGGAGCAGACCCCCGAGATGGGGGTGCTCGCGGCCACAGCTTTTCCCTGGCCACCACCCCCAAGCTCACGCCCCCCTGTGCAAGAACCTCCACCACCTCCTTCTGAGAAGGACCCACCGGAGCATGACTTGAATAGATCACGAACCTCTGGTTCCATGCCATCCCATTCAGATTGGGTGAAATGAGCATCAGTGCCACCGCTAGGATTCTGCCCACCCGCAGAGCCATCACCATGATTACCAGGGTTAGCAGAGCTAGGAGGAGGAGGAGGTGGAGGGGCCTGGAATGCCTCCACCCCCTCCACCCGCACCCGTAGCTGAACTCCATCAAAGGAAGGGAACACGTCAACCACACCGCGCAAACATAGCGGATCCACACACCAGACCTTAATGCGAACCGGACCAAGCTTCTCCAAAGACTCAGAGTCCACCTCAATCGTCTTGCCAATGAGAACACCAAAAGCCATCAAGAACGGGACCGAGCGCAACCCAGCAGGCACGTCATCCACCAGAACCCAGACCTGAGAGAGCGATCCCACCGCTTTGACACTACATGCCGCAGCCTTCACAGACACCACCAGTTGGTTGTAAGGCAGAGTAAAGCTGGTCCAGGAGCAGATCATTCTTAAGAAAATTTTGGAGGGGAACACCACCGCGAAATCATACTCAGAAAGCTGATTAACTTGCCAATCCCAACCTCCCTCGTCCCAGATCTGAATACCTTCCAGTAAGGTCTGAGGAGAGATCTTCTGGTCCTGGACCGTAATGATGGCAACATTAGAGAGGGACGGAGCCGCGGCAACTAGGGGCACCTCACTGTCTAGAGCGAAGAAAGAACAACCAGGGAGGCCCGTCCCGAAGTGCACAAAGGCAGGTGGTTTGATGCGGTTTTGGCAGTCTACTGTAAGATGACCTTCAGATCTACATATCAGACAAAAAGGGGGGTTGAAGCACCTTGATTGGAAATGGCCTGGTTGGTGGCATGCGAACACATGTGAGAGAGGAGGAGTTCAAAGCATTAGCACCCTGGCAAGGAGAGGGAGATGGTGGAGGAGGAAGAATGCCGTCCCCAAGACCCGACGAGGAGGAGCTAGGGCCCGAGGCAGGGAAACGACGCGCCTTGAACTGCTGGGTAGGGGGCCAGAGAAGTTATGTGGGGGAGGGCGAGAACCAGCTCCAACACCAGAGGAACGGGGAGACTGCCGCGGCGGAGCCACCGGGCCCCAAGAGGAGTCGAGCGCGGCCCCGAAGAAGACGAGCCGTCATCACCACCAGACGCATCAACCTCCCAAGGATCCAACACCGGCGACCCCGCACCACCAGATCCGGAGGCCGGGGGGCAGATCCAGCCAGCGCCCGCTCCCGCTCCTCGCGCTGGAGCCATTTCGGACCCGCTGCCCATGCCTCGCGGTCACGAGCCGCCTGCTCGGCCTCCAACTTGGAGCAAAGGGAATCCTCATATTCCAGATCGACAGCCGTGGTCGGCGAGTCCTCGCATTGACGCTTGCTGCCGACAACGCCTCGCTCGAGGAGCCCCTGGACTTGTCCATGGTGAGGGCCTCTGTGAACGAGAGAAGAAGTGGAGGAGGAGGAGGGATAGATCTGAGGAAGCGACGGATGGGAGCGCGGTGTTTGCGTAGATCAGCGGCAGAGGCCAGAAACCCTAGAAATGGGAGAAGGGAACCTTTCCTCACCCATAAATAGCCCGAGCGAGCAACGCCCAAGTGGGCCGAGCAGGCCGCACGAGCCGAGGTGGGGGAGGACAGTGGCCACCACCAGTTGTCTAGGGCCCACGGGAGGGAGGAAAAAACGAACATCGAAGAAAGGGGGGCACGGGCCGCCCACCCGAGATCGGCCCACGACACGCAAGGCCCCGCAGTCCCCGGGGCCCACTAGCCACCGAGGACAGAGCCAGATCTAGGGTTTGCCCCGCCGCCGATCCCCCACCCTCCGACAGACCAGGTGGCGCCGGCGACGCCGCCATGGTCGGGGTAGATGGAGGATGCGAGCCCCCGCGCGAGCCAGGAGAACACATGGCAGAGACACCCGACCCCTCCACAGATGGCAGCGCACCAAGAATCCCCTTAGCCAGGGACGGAAATGGGAACTTACCAGATCTACGCCGCCGACGAGGCACACGATGCCAACCAAAGTCGTCCTCCGACGACGCCACCGGCCTGCCCTTGCCCCCAGGGGCAAACTTTCTAGAATGGGGCGCTGCCTTGGAAGCCAACGCTGACCCTGGTGAAACAAGGGTAGGAGCGGCCTCTGAATCAGAGGAGTCCGCATCACCGTCGAGCGCCCAAAAACAAGATCCAGAGGACGCCTGCGAGGCCGCCGACTGCCGCACCGACGCCGGAGCGAGGCCAGCGAGCGCCGCACCAGAAGGGGAAGGGGGCGACGAGGGGGAGGAGCTCGCCGGAGGGAAACCATCAGGGCTTGAGATCGCGAGGGGAGGGGGAGGGAGGAGAGGGAGGGAGAGGAGGGAAGACATCAGGGTCCCCGTCTTTATGCTGCCACCCTGCGTGCCAATATTATTTGATCGCAATATTCAAGTCGCTGGAGTACTGCACACGCACGTGGCACGGAATAATAAAACCTAAAGTTGCATTATCCATGCCTGCCCTTGTTAGACTAGCCACAATAGGTAGCAAAATAGACTAATAACATGCCTATGTTACTAGTCTATGTTACTACCTCTATAATGAGGAGTAACATATGTGTAGTAACATGCAACACTTCATTTATTAGGCTATAAACACATCTTGTCTTGATACGTATGATGTTACGCATACTACTAGTATCTACTCCCTCCGTCCATAATGTAAGATGTTTTTTGGCACTATACTAGTGTCGAAAAACATCTTATATTATGGGACGGAGGGAGTAGCTATGTTACCACTTTCCTCTCTTTCTTCATTTTTTGTTGGCCACATCATCCATTTTATTTAGATACTGTGAGATGTTACTACCTATATTACTCTCACTTTGGGTAGTCTTAGAACTAGAGATTATGCTTGTATTTTCTTTATTATATATATACTCTCAAAATATAAGAGGATGGTACAAACTTTTTCCTCCAAAGAAAACCGACCGTAAATTATCTTTTTGGCGAGGGGGTATGTAGAATAGGAGTTTTGCGACGAATCGCACGTGACTTGTGTACCTCTGTATCGTCTAACCTAGTTGCCCCCCTTCTCCAAAGCCGGCGGCGCTTCCTCGTCTGTACCAGAGAGAGAGAGAGAGAGAGAGAGAGAGAGAGAGAGAGAGAGGAAAGGCTTGGCCATGGCGTGGGAGGAAGATGGCTTGGAAGAGGAGCACGAGGAGGATATGGAAGCGTCGGAGGAGGAAGGGGAGGATGTGGTGGTGGGGCAGATGCCAACGTTCATGGTCCCAAAGCACATCAATAAGCGCGCCCTGAAGAACAAGGCCCTCTCCGTCTCCCTCGACAAGAAAGCCCTCAAGTACGGTACCGCAACCTCCTTCGGTCTCTGGGCTGTAGCGGCACGGTGCGATTTGTGTTTGCGTGGGCTCTTAATTTTTTCTAACGCGAATCTTGGATCTATAGGGATTTCGTGACTGGGTTTCACAAGAGAAAGAAGAAGAGGAGAAAGGAGGCGCAGAGAATTACGCAGGAGAAGGACAGACGGAAGCGAATCGAGGCACGCAAGATGGTGAGAAGCTCTCACACAGCATTCTGCTTTTCTGTGTTCTTAGAGCATCTCCAACGGATGATTTAAATTTTGGTGCAACTTGTTCCTCTCCATGTGCACCATCATAATCAAAGCAATATCCTCCCCTTCGGCTCGCTCATATTCCTCTTCGGAGGAGGAATCATCCAACAAAGATAATTCAAATGAACTCATCTACAACACAATACTTTCCGTCACAATCGACTCCTACATCGCCATAAAAACACCAGAAAAAATGAATTATTTTCACCTTAGAAGCTTTTTGCCGAACACCTAGTGGGCACCGAAGGAGCAGCGGTCGCGGGCGCAGCTAGGAATGGGCTCAAGGGTGGTGCACCGAAGGAGCAGCGGTCTTCATGACGTCGACGAGCTGGGGGTTGTGGCAGGAACCGCCGTCGCCTCGTCGTCTGACAGCTGAGAGCTCTGAAGGAGCAGTAGCTCTGCGGTGGTAGCGGCTGTCATGTGGGGGTCACGGCGGCCACTAATGGATCTCCAAGGTGAGCACCGGTGCTACGCGGCCATTTTGGGCGGTGGTGGGCGGGGGACGGACGCAATTGCTGCACATCGGGCTTCGGCGGATCCTGAACCGGAGACGGCGGCGGGGGTTGTTGTGGGCGTCCGGAGCGGCAGGAATGGACGGTGTTATGGCGGCTGGGCCGGGGCGGGCGGTGGACTTGCGGCGGTGGCTGCAACGGCTAGATCCAGCTGGAATCGATGTTTGGTGGTGGCGGGGGAAACTTCAGCGTGGCAGTTGCAGTTCGCGCAGCTGTGTTTGTGTTTTGAGGCAGCCGGTGGATATTTGAAGCACTTGGGGCCAAAATTTGGGGTTGCTCAATTTTTTTTGCATCACTAAGTACAACATATCCTGTTGGAGCTGGTTTTTTTATGCCAAGTGCCCAAACAACAGTTTTTTGGGCACCGCGGCTGTTTTACATCATCTGTTCGAGATGCTCTTATTGTTCTTTGGATGTTTTTATTGATTTAGTAATAGTTGGTCCAAAGCAAAGATTTCCAAGAGAAGGTTGATTGACCATTGTTTCCTCTATTATTATGTGCCCACCGGACTGTAGGATCCTTCTAGTTGAAGGGTTCCCTTAGGCGCCAACGTTTTGAGAAGTCTAGGAAGAAGTGTATCATCAGAATGAATGAAAAGCTGAATGGCTGTATCCTACTCCCTCCGTTCCGATTTACTCGTCGTGGTTTTAATTCAAATTTGAACTAAAACCACGACGAGTAAATCGGAACGGAGGGAGTACATGGTTAATATTTTTCATATTAGAACATGGGGTGCATTTTTCTTGGGTTAATGCTACCAATAACTGATAGGGATCACTAGTGGAACATTAGGAAAGGGTACTGCAAAGATTTGTTGTGTGGGGTGGTATGTTGAAGGGAAGATGCCTAGAGCTGCGGAATACACAACGCATTCCTCAGAGCTCGACCGTGTGCTTTCTGGTACGGGAAAACATGCAAGAAACCAGTTTTCTCTGTTAGACTGAAGGATGATTTGATGAAACAGGAATGGTAGGGACAGCACTGAATCTGGGCTTACTGTCATTTCAAGTAGATTATCTAGCGTGTTTCTGTCACATAAATAATACTCCCTCCTTCCCAAAATAAGTGACTCAACTTTGTATTAGCTTTAGTATAAAGTTAGTACAAACTTGAGTCACTTATTTTGGGACGGAGGGAGTATGAACAAGACTTGAAGAGTTTACTTACCAGTGTCATTTTATGCATTTCCAGAGAAAGCAAGAGAAAGAGATTGCTCTATACGGTAAAGTCGTGTCATCAGAAAATGTGGATGGTGAAGACGGTGATGGTGATGGTGACGGGATGGATGCAGCTGCGCCTGGTGAGTAGAGCGATGAGATTAATTTTGCAGCAGTTACTGGCATGATGTTTGTTGATCCTATTGTGCCTTGATTGATTTGGTGCTTATGTAGAAATCAAGACGTATGAAGATGGCGGGACTAGAATAACAGTAGTCACCTGTGAAATTACTCATGGAGAGGAGGATGACCAGAAATCCGTGTCAAGGAGCTATGCTAAGAAGAGTTGCGGTGTGGTTAGTGCCAAGAAGCAGCCCAGTTTAGGCGTGAAGAAGAAGCCGCCACCAAAGAGGCAATTCAGCAAAAGCAAGAAGACTAAAAAGGTTGACACGAGTAGACGGAAGAACAAAGGAAAGCATTGACGTTGTGTATGCCTGTGGCTGTGGACGGACGGGCCTGAGTTGCATTTATTTTTTAAGATAAGAAGATAACAAAATCGGTTACGAATTGTGTTCCTGTTGCTGCATTTGTGCTGTTCTGGCAATTTCTTTGTCATGGTAGTAGGACAAAGGCAACAGATGCCTTGGTCGATGCCAGCGAGGGCGCTCCCCTCCAGTACTCTGGCCGACGCTGCACTCTCTCATCGTCTCCTCCCTGACCCTTCTTCCCCTTCCCCGGCACAGGAGCATGGGGTCGTTGTCTCGGTCAGCAGTTTGCCTCCACACCGTTTTTCCCCTTGGGCTCCTCTTCTGGATTGAATCATCATCTATTGTTACCCCAGAATATTGGGGAGCCAAAATGTTTTGGTGTTCGCTCTGCTACCTGGTTTGTGTGCTAAACAGCTATTTCCATCAAGAAAAGAAAATCATTGATGCTTCAGCCTTATCATGTACTCCCTCTGTTCGGAATTACTTGTCGCGAAAATGGATGTATCTAGACGTATTTTAGTTCTAGATACATCCATTTCCGAGACAAGTAATTCCGAACGGAGGGAGTACTAGTATTTGTCTCAGACCCTCATATTTCATTCATTGGAATTGTTGGTAAGGATCTTACTATGTTCTACTCTTGTGCTGATTACATCTTTCTACTTGTGAAATCTGTCCTTGAGCTTGTAAGCTGCTTTCAAGAAAAGTTCTTGGGTCTACTACTTGCTTAGAGGTTATGTAATTGTTGACAACATTTTCACTCGCATGCCATGTCCTGCTTATTGTCGCATTTTAAGAATATATGCTAATTTGACCAACCATTTTCCCTGTTGTTCAAATGTATCACACGATTTTGCAAGTCACAAATCTTGTGCACTTTCTCTGGATGTATTATCACCAACTATACTTGATAGCCCTGTATTGGATTTATAGATCGCCGGCACCAAACGGTTTATTATTTTTTTCGCCTCTTACTCACTAGTAAACGTGCACGTGCAACACACACGTAAACACTTGGAATCTATATTTCCTCATTCATCCTAGTTAAGAGGCACTTATTCAAATAAAAAGTTTATAAGAATATTTTGCACGGCATGAAATGACAAATGTTCTCGCCTCATTCGGGAAAATGTTGTTTTGCGCCTATTGTGATGTATAGGAAAAATTAACATGGTATGAGACGATGAATGTACATGTCTCTGACACACAAACATACATGAAACTGGACAACTCCCTAACTAATATGGAAATGCCATTAGCCGTAAATTACAAAGTCACTAAATAGTTCTTCAATAAACCTTTCCATCCACATTTCATAGAACTCACAACTCCCTAACTAATATGGAATTGCCATTAGCCGCAAATTACAAAGTCACAACGCTAGATCTATCAAAATTCTTCCCCGCTCCCGTGTCGCTCCGAGGGCGACACCGGGGTGCCCCCAACCCTAGCCCGCCAGCGACTGCCGTCCACCACCTCAGTGCCGCCGCTGCCGGCGGCCGTCGCCGGCGGCGGCGAAGGCGGCTCCGGAAAGCTGAAGCTCGCGTCCCTCCCGTCAATCCAAGTCCACTCGTGGTTCGCTCGGGGCCGCAGCCTCGATCTGCTCTGCTCCGTCTGCTGCTTGCCACGCTGGGCTCCGCCGGCCTCCTTCGACCTCCATCGACCTCTTCCTCTTCCCCTAGGGGCGGCCGCCTCACCTCCTTCCTTCGCCCGGGTCATGGCTCTCCCGGGTGGCTGCCTCGATCTGCTCTGTCTTGGCCGGTGCTTGCCGCCGACCGTCGAGCTCGCATCCCTCACTCCCCTTGACCTCCCTCGACCTCCATCCGCCTCGCACGCCACGCTCCGCCTTCGCCGCCGTCACCTCCACCTGCCCCCTGCTGAAAGTGCAACTACCCATAGGTGGTTTTGGTAATTCATAACAACATATAGCTCATTGAGTTAATGCTATTCCAAGACTATTATTTCAAGAAAGCTCAATGAATGGCATGGCATGGATGATGGAAGTGGATCCCTCAAAATATCAAGGACAAAGGATTGGCTCAAGCTCAAAAGCTGAAGACTCTTTATTTTACATTTTAGTGATCCAAGATCACATTGAGTCTATAGGAAAAGTCAATACTATCAAGGAGGGATGAGGTGTTGTTTAATGAGCCTCTTGCTTCATGTGCTTAGTGATATGCTCCAAATACCCTCAACTACTTTCTCACATCCACATATGACCTAAACCCAAAGTCAAAGTTGGTCCCACCAATTCTTTCTATCCGGCGCCACCAAGTTCAAATGTCATAGCCACTGCCACAAACCCTAGGCAAATCGGTCATACCGATAGGGATCTCGGTCTCACCGAGATGGGATTGTAATCTCTCTGTTTCCTTTCATAACGTTTCGGTCTAACCGAAGTGAGCGATCGGTCCCACCGAGATTGCAATGTAAACTCCATGTTTCCCTTTTGTAACATTTCGGTCTCACCGAAATGAGCGAATCGGTCCCACCGAGTTTACCTGACCAACTCTCTGGAAAGCTTATTACCAAAATCGGTCTCACCGAGTTTGTGTAATCGGTCCCACCGAGATTACGTTATGCCCTAACCCTAACCGTATAGGTCCTACCGAGTTGCATGTCGGTCCCACTGAAATTCCTAACGGTCACCAGGTTTATCAAATCGGTCTGATCGAGTCTGTTGAATCGGTCCCACCGAGTTTGGTAAATTGTGTGTAACGGTTAGATTTTGTGTGGAGGCTATATATACCCCTCCACCTCCTCTTCATTCGTGGAGAGAGCCATCAGAACAAACCTACACTTCCAACTTACCATTTCTGAGAGAGAACTACCTACTCATGTGTTGAGGCCAAGATATTCCATTCCTACCATATGAACCTTGATCTCTAGCCTTCCCCAAGTTGCTTTCCACTCAAATCTTCTTTCCACCAGATCCAAATCCCATGAGAGAGAGTTGAGTGTTGGGGAGACTATCATTTGAAGCACAAGAGCAAGGAGTTCATCATCAACGCACCATTTGTTACTTCTTGGAGAGTGGTGTCTCCTAGATTGGCTAGGTGTCACTTGGGAGCCTCCGACAAGATTATGGAGTTGAACCAAGGAGTTCGTAAGGGCAAGGAGATCGCCTACTTCATGAAGATCTACCGCTAGTGAGGCAAGTCCTTCGTGGGCGATGGCCATGGTGGGATAGACAAGGTTGCTTCTTCGTGGACCCTTCGTGGGTGGAGCCCTCCGTGGACTCGCGCAACCGTTACCCTTCGTGGGTTGAAGTCTCCATCAACGTGGATGTATGATAGCACCACCTATCGGAACCACGACTGAAAGTGCTAGTTATCGACTAGAGGAGGGGGGTGAATAGGCGATTTTTATTCAAGTCTTCAACACGTGGAAGTTTCGAAGACAAACAATAGAAATGACCTAATTGATATGTAGCGGAAGATAAACTACAACAAGCAAGCCATAGTCAAGTATGCAATAATTGTGAACGTACAAAGACTAATAGCAGCAAGGTAGTAAGGATCAGGATGGAAGATAGTATAAAGCCAATCAACGATAGTAGTCAAGCAATGAAGTCAAACAGATAAGACAAATAAGCAATGACTTCACGAAGACAAACTCAAAGTAAAGGAGGGAAGGGATAGAACCAGTCACTTGTTGAAAACACAGGATTTGTTGGACCAGTTCCAGTTGCTGTGACAACTGTACGTCTGGTTAGGGAGGCTGAGATTCAACTCAGAAGACTGCGTCTTCACCTTATTCCCCTTGAGCTAAGGACACACAGTCCTCGCCCAATCACTCTGGTAAGTCTTCAAGGTAGACTTCCGAACCTTCACAGACTTCGTTCACCGGCGATCCACAATGACTCTTGGATGCTCAGAACGCGACGCCTAACCGGCTGGAGGATACACAGTCCTCAAGTGTAATAAGTCTTCAGGTCACACAGACAGAAAGACTTCAGTGATGCCTAACACTCTTTGGCTCTGGGTGTTTGGGCTTTGTCCTCGCAAGGATTTCTCTCTCAAAGGCTTCGAGGTGGGTTGCTCTCAAAATGACAAAAGCCATAAACTAACTCTGAGCAGCCACCAATTTATGGTGTAGGGGGTGGGCTATTTATAGCCACAAGGCAACCCGACCTGATATGTCCAAAATGACCCTGGGTCACTAAGGAACTGACACGTGTTCCAATGGTCAGATTTCAAACACACACGGCAACTTTACTTGGGCTACAAGCAAAGCTGACTCATCCAACTCTGGATAAGATTTGCACTCATTGTCTTTGCTCGAAGACATAGGATTTGGGTTGAGCATCACTTCAGTCACTCTGACTTTGTTCACTTGGACCCTACTTAACAGTACGGTGGTTCCTATGACTCAACAAAGAAGAAAAGGAAACAACGAAACAACTCAGTCTTCGCGCTCCATAGTCTTCACTCATTGTCTTCTCATGTCATAGTCTTCAATGTGAATATCTTCACATACCACCATTGTCTTCAATGTCTTCATACATTTTTAGGGGTCATCTCCGGTAGGTAAACCGAATCAACGAGGGACACTACCTGCGTTATCCTGCAATTCTCACAAACGCATTAGTCCCTCAACCAACTTTGTCGTCAATACTCCAAAACCAACTAGGGGTGGCACTAGATGCACTTACAATCTCTCCCTTTTTGGTGATTGATGACAAACTGGTTGAAGTTTTCAACGGGAATGAAGTATGTGAAATTGTAAAGGATAGGGTATTGTCTTCATAAGTGGCAAGGGCTCCCCCTGAAGATGTGCATATAAGTAATTTTCTTTTGGAATGCAAATGCACATGGCAGGTTGTACTTGTGGAGATCCTCTTCAACTTATGAAGATAATTCATCATGCATGAAATGATATAACTTTAAGAATGACATGCATAATGGAAAATGGACGTCTGCAGAATGATCTAAGTGCGGAATGATCTATGCGGAAGTTATCATCGCACATAACGGAGCAAATGAGTAGCAGACGACCATCGAGTTTAAGTGTTACAACTCAAAGAACGAAATGTATCAAAAGCAAGAGTTGTAAACACTAGGCAAAATATAAGCACCCGCCCATATGAACCCGCTTGAAGACTATCAAACTCATATGTTTCTCCCCCTTTTGTCAGTAATGACCAAAAAGGTTTGAAGACATAGAGCATCTACTCGTCCTCATGAGGAGTAGTTGAAGCTGCAGGGTTGTCGTTGTTGTTTGGCGGTGCAGATGAACTTGGTGCAGTGTCGATGCGTGCAGAAGTAGGGGGTGGTGAGGTAGCATCATCTTCATCATCGATCATATTGGCATGCACAGTTGCCGTGGAGGAAGAATAGTCAGAGTCTTCAAGAGATGGAGTTCTTCGTAGGACAACATTCCGTGGATGAGTGGAGTCAAACTTGATCTTTCAGTGAAGCCATCGTCTTGAAGATCTGCTTCAGCACTGAGCAGGGTTAAACTCTTCCATGATCGCCGACAAGTTTCGTGAGTGATAAATGCATTCTTGGTGGCAAGATTTTGAATGCGATTTACGTCCACCAAGAGGCTTTCCATCTGACGCTTGAGCCAAAAGTGATGCTTATCTTGTTTCTGATGCAGTGCCACAAGAAGTTCTCGGTCATTTAGGACACGAGAGCGCTTCCTAGGCCTTTGAGCAATTGTGCTCTTAGTAGCTTCAGTTGGCGCACGATGAGGTAGATGAGTGTTCCCAGCCATTGGATAGATACGAGTTACAACTTGGACTCCTTCCATGGGCTGAGTGAAGCTTTGGTGTTCAGCATTTTGAAGACAAAGAGGCTTCTTGGGTGGCTCAGGGTATATGGCTTCAACTGACATATCAACCTCTGGTAGAAAGATCACATGATTGCGAGCAGAGGGCTGATAGTTGATAGCAGAATGTTGCTTGATGAGGCGCATGACCCATGGAGCATAGAATTTTAGGCCAAACATATCAGATCCAGATGCAGCCAGTTGCCTGAGGAAGAAATCTTGTGCATTGAAGCTGATGCCATTGAGGATGTAAAAGACCAATGTCTTCATGGCTCCTTCAAGTTTTGTAGCTGATGAATGTCCTTTGATTGGCCATAGAGTCCGCCTGATGATGTGATATATGGTGCGCAGCAGATACTCAAGGTCATCAACAAAGAACTCCTTTGGGTATTCAGCGTCATGTGGCAATGGCTTCATCATGCTCAACATCTGGCTCATGCTGGGTTCAGGCTTATGGAAGATGCTCTCCAGTGCATTGTGGTGGTTTTGACAACCAGGTTCATATAGCTCTCCGGGAGTGGATAGGCCTATAATCTCAATGATGTCAAGAGCTTTGGCTTCATGATGAACATTTCCTGTCATCCACTCGAGAACCCATGTCTTTGTATCTCTGTTGTAGCCGCGAATGTGGAGGGTAGCATAGAATTGAAGCAAAAGTTCTTCATTCCAATGTTCTTTGTCTGTCACAAAGCTGAGCAGACCAGCATCACGGAAGCAGTCAAGTGCTTCTTCTAAGCATGGCAGTCCAGCAATGGCTTCAGTGTCGAGGCGCATATGAGGGAAAATGCGCCCTGGATCATACAGAACGCAGGAGTAATAGCTTCGTTGCTGATGACTCCATAAATGATCAGATGATATTCTTGGCCTTGTGTAGGGGTTCTTTGAGCTGTCAAAGAAGGTGTTGTGGCTTTTGAAGCCATTTGCATTGAAGGACCCGACAGATGTGGCAGTACCTGGAAACCTTGGCAATCTTGGCTTTGGTTTCTGGACCTGAGGCCTATGCTCAATGTGATAGTCAAACTGAGGACCAGAGACATTAGGCGGAGGGACCAGAACGGGCCATCTTACTGTGATTAGCTCGCCATGGTTGTATGCTTGCTCAATTGTATAGGGCCTTGGTGGCGGAACAGGAGCAGTGGCAGCAACAGTGGCTTCAGGCTGCACTAGAGAAGCTTCAGGAGCGGTTGCAGCATTGACTTTAGGCAGGTTGCTTGGTGCAGGCTCCACATTAGCTTCAGCCATGACTACGTCATTGGCTTCATTCGTGTTAGTGGTGGCAGCCTCAATGTTTTCAACCTCCACTTGATGAGCTGGAGGGTCTGGCACAGACACGTTCACTTCAGGAACAACTTCTTCAGTTATGAGGGGAGTAGGGACACGTTCTTCTTAATGTTCGTCATCGGCTGATGCAGCCGGATTGTCTTCAGTAGCTGGGGCTTCAGACACGAAGACATTCACAGTTGGAGTGGCTTCTGAAAACACTTGACGTGCAACAGGTTGATGGTGCACTTCTCCTTCTGGAACGCTCGGAAGAGGGACTTGAGGCCTTGGTCCTTTGCGAAGCCTTTGTAATACAGGCGACGCCTTTGGATATGGAGTAGGCAGGTCCTCATCCTCTTCAACTTGCACGGATGGTGTGACTTGTTGTTGTTGGGGAGTACTGGGGGAGTCTTGTTGTTGCGGGCGATCAGCCCATGATGCATCCTGAGCAATTGGCGTCAGAGGACGAATAATGCTGATGATTTTGCTGTTCGTGAGAACAGGCGATAATACCACATTGTGTTCAATCTGAGGAAGAACTTCATCATCTTCAACATTGTCATGGTGACCAATGTCTTCAGCAGTGATGGGATCAACTACTGGAATCTCTTCAGCTTCATGAGCCTCTGTGGAAGCAGGCTCATGAACAATCATACGCAGTTCTTGGTTTGCATATACAGGACGAACCACTGAGATAGGTTCAACAACAAGGGGCTCTGTGGGAGCAGCCCGATTCTTCTTGATCTTGCGCTTCTTCTTGGAGGGAGCAGCATCAGAGGCTTCAGTGTTTTTCCTTTTTCTGGCTTCAGCCTCTGCAGCCCTAGTCTTCTTCTGTTCTGAAGCGGTTGACATGGCCTTTGGCTTCGAGCCAGTCATGCTGCTAGGGAAGACTATGCGAGGTTCATCTTGCCTTGACGGTGCAGATCGGACAATCGATTGCTTCTTCTTCTTTGCAGCCATCCTGGGGTCGATGCCAGGACGACCAAGAGCCTTGCGCTTCTCAGCCTCATTGTAGGCAAGCACACACTTGTTAGCCAGATTCTTCATGCGCTCTCTAGAGCCTCGAGCTTCTTCACGCTTCTTGTGAAAGGCTTCTTTGAGCTCGTGCAACATGATCTTGAAGTTTTTGACATCTTGCATGTTGAGCGTGGCCACATGCTTATTGAACTGAGCCTTTTCATAGTCAATCTTGTGCTTCAGTTCGACGATGCGCTGAGCAATAGCTAGCTCAGAAGCAATGGCGCCATTGAAGGCGACGCTGAGGCCAATTGGAAGTTGCAAGTCATCAAAGCTGAGATTTGGTGTGTCAAACCACTCATCAATGAAGTTATGAATGATTGCCACATCAAAGAGAGGCAAATTATTGAAGATCTCTGCTTCTTCCTTGCTCTTGATCAGTTGCTCAAGAGCATCATCTACAAGATCATCATCGCTGGACAGATCAATGTGCTCTTCACGCAGAATGGCAGCAGGAGTCAATGACTGATCAGTACTCTTGATGATTTTCTTTTTATTCTTCATCTTCTTGGAGATGCGTGAAAGATCTTCAGACTACACACTGTCTTCAGGAGGTGCAGTGGCCAGTGGCTTCACACGAGAAGCTTTTGGAGGTGCAGCTGATGTTGAAGCCTTAATTTTCTTTGGCTTCTGCGGCCTTGGAGGAGGAGCTGGGGCTTCATCAGTATCAGCATCATTATCAGAATGATCCACTTTGGCACCTTGTACCAAGATGTAAGAGATGAGGCCATCAAGGTTCGTGAAGGGGCCGATTTCATTTTCTTCAGCTTCACGTGTGCCGTCATCACGGGGAGCAGAGGGACCAGGATTGAAGTCCAATCCCCATGATTTCTTGTTTTACTTTGCCGATGCCTTTGCATACTGGAAGTTGCGCTTGAAGAGATTATCGTCACGACACCAGAGCAATGATCATGGATCGGCATTTTCAGGCTGTGGTCCACGGACAATACAAGGATAGAATTCTTGTGCAATAGCTTCAGCTTTGTTCTTGGGGGGAAGGCCTCGATAGAGAATATCACCCCAAGGACTTTTGATTTCATTTTTCTCTGCGTAGTCCTGGGTCACGAACTTGTACTTGAACCATTGTTCAGCCCAATAGCGTCGAATCCATTGGATTCGGGTCTTGCGCTGATTATAGTCTTCTTCAGGATCTGTCTTGTAGATTTCTGCGAGGTCATCAGGCAAATCTTTTGTTGTTCCCCCTCGATGCTGTCTGCCACCCTTCCTTACTGATTTCTCTGCAGCTATGAACTTCAAACTGAATGGCTTCAATATGTTCAAAGGCTTCAAGGGCTTTCGCTTGCTGGTCAAACAGGAACTAGCTTCAGGAGAGTTAATGTGTTGCTGTAAGAATTATGCAAACGAATGGAGACTATGAGAACCAAGGGATTCTCCCACGAACATGTACCTGTGACAGCATTAGATATGCGAGGGAAGGGGAAGAGGTCATATGCATTCTCAGAAGATTTTGAAGATAAATCAGTTTGAAGACATTGACCTCATGTTGCGAAGACATTCACTTATATGTTGAGAGTTGGTTCCAGATTTGTACGAATCCGTGAATAAGTACAAGTGAGGAATCTAACTATATATGAAGCTTAAGTGAATATACTTGGCAGTATGAGATGCAGACAGAATAGATCTAACATAGTGTAGACAGAAACCAATTTTGGTATATAGGATGAATCATTGAGGATCAAAAAGATGGTAAAAATAGAGTTATATTGACCACACGAAGAACTGCTAGATGGGATGAATAGGAGACCGAGCAGTTCAATCCACCGTGCCCTAACTTTGCGACGGAGGACACCTACGGCGGCGGCGGAGAGGACGATGCCCGCGGCCGGCGTGAGGACGGCGTCGAAGAAGTCGCGGCAGCTAAGCGCTTCGTCGCCGGTGTTGTCGAGAGCTAGCGGTGGCGCCAGGGTTTTGACGAGGTGGAGAGGTGGAAGAAGGTTTTCTTGACCGCAGGGGACACGTATTTATAAGTAGGTGTGCGGCACAGCACAATTACGCAGGTGCCCCTGTCTGTTCACATCCGTGGGACACGTGGCAATCATGCAACATACTCAGAGTTGTCCCACGTTTCCACGCCCACCAAGTTTGTCGGATGGTTGTTCCGGCTTCTTCGGATTTTAACAATAAAGATGAATCATTTAAAAGGACTTGATGTTTGTCTCTATGTCTTCTGCTGACAAGGATGCAGAGAAGACATTTGACAGTTTCAATAGAATGCATATGATTTGGATAGATAGAGTTTGAGATAGAAAGCATAGAGAGATTATGGTCTGATCACATTCACTTAGTTCAAAAGATTCACAAATGAAGACATAGCTATAAGTGAATGCTGTAGAGGACAGAATACTAGTATATATATATATATGAGAAAGCAATCAACTCAACATAGTGAAGTAAATCATGAAGATAAGTTGAAAGTTGAAGACAAATCAATATGCGAAGATATTCAACAATAACACCATGAGTGAAACACTTCAAACCAAGAAATTTGGTGGTGGCGTTACCCACCGTATAGGAAGTATTAGACCCAGACACGGCGCACAATTATCGTGGCGCTCCGAAGTCAAATTCCATGTTAATGTATTCACACTCAGAATGTAAGTCTTCATTGATTGAAGATATACTTTACTTCGTGTGTTGCACATCTAAGTCATCAACATGCATAAGTGTTAGGATGTGTGCCTGATCACAGGACATTCGAGGATTCCAAGATATTTAGCTCACACCGTAACTTGCAAAACCTTTTCTCATCCAAGGGCTTTGTGAAGATATCTGCCAGTTGCTCTTGAGTGTTGACGTGAATGATGTCAATATCTTTCTTCATGACATGATCCCTGAGAAAGTGATGGCGTATTTCAATGTGCTTTGTCTTCGAGTGCTGGACTGGATTGTTGGAAATCTTGATAGCGCTTTCGTTGTCGCAGAAGAGAGGGACTTGTTTCAGATTGATGCCATAGTCCTTGAGAGTTTGCTTCATCCACAGAAGCTGAGCGCAGCAAGATCCAGCAGCAATGTATTCAGATTCAGCAGTTGAGAGTGATACACAGTTTTGCTTCTTTGAAGACCAACAGACAAGTGATCGTCCCAGAAAGTGACATGTGCCTGATGTAGACTTGCGATCGACCTCGTCACCAGCATAATCAGCATCCGAGAATCCAACCAAATCAAATCTTGAGCCCTTTGGATACCATAATCCGAGTGTTGGGGTGTAAGCCAAATATTGAAGAATTCGCTTCACATCTAAGTGATGCGATTCCTTTGGTGCCGCTTGGAATCGAGCACACATGCAAACACTAAGCATAATTTCTGGCCTAGATGCACATAGGTAAAGTAAGGAACCAATCATGGAGCGATATACCTTTTGATCGAACTCTTTACCATTATCGTCGGGACCAAGATGGTGTTTGGCTGGCATTGGCGTCGTGTAACCTTTGCAATCTTGCATTCCAAACTTCTTCAGACAGTCTTTGATATATTTTTCTTGAGATATGAAGATGCCATTCCTTTGCTGACGAATTTGAAGACCAAGGAAGAACTTCAGCTCACCCATCATGGACATCTGATATTGCTTTTGCATCATGTATCCAAACTCATCACTATACTTCTGGTTGGTGCAGCCGAAGATAATGTCATCCACATATATTTGGCACACAAACAGTTCACCATCATATGTCTTTGTGAAGAGTGTGGGATCGAGGGATCCAGGTTTGAAGCCTTTGCTCTTCAGGAAGTCTTTGATCGTATCATACCAGGCGCGGGGAGCTTGTTTGAGGCCATACAGTGCTTTGTTTAGTTTGTACACCATATCAGGATGTTTTGGATCTTCAAAGCCAGGTGGTTGAGCAACGTACACTTCTTCTTCAATCTTGCCGTTGAGGAATGCACTCTTCACATCCATTTGATATAGCAAGATGTTGTGGTGATTAGCATAGGCTAGCAGTATGCGAATAGCTTCAAGCCTTGCTACAGGAGCAAATGTTTCATCAAAGTCAATTCCTTCAACTTGAGTATATCCTTGAGCCACAAGACGTGCTTTGTTTCTGACGACTTGACCATGCTCATCTTGCTTGTTTCGATATATCCATTTAGTGCCAATAATGTTATGCTTGTGAGGGTCAGGGCACTTGACAAGTTCCCAAACATTATTCAGCTTGAACTGTTGAAGTTCTTCTTACATGGCTTGAATCCATTCAGGTTCCATAAAGGCTTCAACAACTTTCTTGGGTTCTGATATTGATACAAATGAAAAATGCCCACAGAAATTTGCTAACTGTGTTGCCCTTGAGCGAGTAAGTGGACCAAGTGCATTGATGTTGTCAATTATCTTCTCAATTTGTACTTCATTTGCAACACGAGGATGAACTGGACGAAGACCTTGCTCATGCTGATCATTGTCATCATTGGGAGGATTGTCTTTGGTCTGAGCATTGTCTTCAGGTTGGTTTGGTGCAGAAATGATAAGTTCCTCTTCAGGCTGTGCTTCAGAAGGCATGATTTCACCAGTTCCCATCAGCTTGATAGATTCGCTGGGAGGAGCTTCATCTAATGTACTTGGCAGGAGTTCTCGTTGTGAACCATTGATTTCATCAAATCGTACGTCCACAGTTTCAACGATTTTGTAGTGAAAGAGGTTGAAGACTCTGTAAGAGTGCGAGTCCTTTCCATAACCGAGCATGAAGCCTTCATGAGCTTTAGGTGCAAATTTTGACTTGTGATGGGGATCCTTGATCCAGCACCTAGCACCAAAGACTCTGAAGTAGCTGACATTTGGCTTCTTGCCAGTAAGGAGCTCATAGGATGTTTTGCCCAGAAGCTTGTGGATGTAAACACGGTTGATGATGTGACATGCTGTATCAATAGCTTCAGGCCAGAACTTTCTTGGTGTCTTGTACTCATCGATCATTGTTCGAGCCATCTCAATGAGGGTTCTGTTCTTGCGCTCTACAATGCCATTTTGCTGAGGTGTGTATGGAGCAGAAAACTCAAGAGTAATTCCCATTGTATCCAGATAAAGATCAAGCCCGGTGTTTTTGAATTCAGTGCCGTTATCACTTCTGATATGCTTGATCTTGACGCCATAATTGTTCATGGCTCGATTGGCGAATCGTCTGAAGACATCTTGTACTTCAGTCTTGTAAAGAATTATGTGCACCCATGTATATCTTGAGTAGTTATCAACAATGACGAAGCCATAGAGACAAGCTGTTGTTGTGAGGGTAGAGTAGTGAGTAGGGCCAAATAAGTCCATGTGTAACAGCTCGAAGGGTTGAGATGTCGTCATGATTGTCTTCGAGGGGTGCTTCGCCCTAGTCATCTTTCCAGCTCTGCAGGCACCACACAAATGATCTTTCTTGAACTTAACACCTTCGATGCCTATGACATGCTTCTTCTTGACGAGAGTGTGTAAGTTCCTCATGCCAGCATGCCCCAGCCTCCGATGCCAGAGCCATCATTTTGAAGCTTTTGCAAGAAGACATACGGCAAGCTGTGGACCTGCTGAGAAATCTACCATGTATAGATCATCTTTCATATACCCTTCAAAGACTAGAGACTTGTCAGATTCCATTAGTACAAGGCAACGATATTTTCTGAATAACACAATCATGTTTAAGTCACAAAGCATTGAGACAGACATTAAGTTAAATCCATGGGATTCAACAAGTATCACTTTATCCATGCGTTGATCCTTTGAGATTGCAACTCTACCTAGACCCAATACCTTGCTTTTACCAGTGTCAGCAAATGTGATTTGACTCTTGTCGGATGGACGTAAGGTTGAGTTCATGAGAAGACTTCGATCACCAGTCATATGATTAGTGCATCCGCTGTCCATAATCCATTCTGAAGCACGAGGTGTCATACCCTACAGTGCAGTTAGGAGGATAGGCTTCACAAGGTATGTTGTGAAGCATAAGCATTTGATGCACACTTGGATTATCACAACTTAGATCAAGGTTAGAACACACAGTATGACAGGTAAGCGATTCATATGTGGAATACATAGTAAGTCATTTTATCATGCGTCCCTTAATGTGTTTTAGGTCCCCAGCAACAGTATCGGACGCCTTTGATTGCTGGCTGGAGACCATATTCTGTAAAAGAGAGCTAATTCTTCTTCACCACCCACATTTTCAGGGGTGGCTTAGAAGCAATGAGTCTAAGTGCAGCATCTAAGAATTTCGACTTTGAAGCCCTAGCAAATAGCCTTGCAGGAGATGAATGATACTCATATGAATAAGCAGAAAAGTTCTTAGTCCTATGAACATGGCGGTTTGAGGACACACGTTCATATTCATAAGTTTGAGTCGATTTCCCTGCAAAACATTGGCGTTAGGGTGACTCAAGTGAGTCCTGTACTCGTATGAAGCCGTTGGACCATATGATGCCTTTGGTCTAGGGTTTGTCTTCTTCCCAGGTGGTGTCATGATGACATTCACTGGAAGATTCTCAAGACAGCTTTTGGGAACCCAGATCTTCTTCATAGGTGGTCCATTCCTGCAGTTAGTACCAATATACCAGGCAAACACTTCACCATTCTGATTTTTGAATAGTTTATAGTTTGCATCAAAGGATTCATCAATAATAATAGGATTAGCATAGGTAAATCCAGATAAAGTGGATGGATCCACCGAAGGTTCCTTTGCAGCAACCCATGTGGTTTTGGGATACTGCTCTGGCTTCCAGTAGGAACCATCAGCATTCATTTTCCTATCGAACCCAACACCCTCTTTTCTAGGGTTTCGGTTGAGAATCTGCTTTTTGAGGACATCACAAAGTGTCTGATGTCCTTTCAGACTTTTATACATCCCTATTTCAAGCAATGTCTTCAACCTAGCATTTTCATCAGCAATAGCAGTGGTATCCTCCGTAGAGGGGTTAGTTTCCACATCAGTAGTTGAAGACAATGCAACAGCAGCGGCATTGGAACATTCAGCAACAGAGGTAGCGTTATCACGCTCAATGCATTTTAAGCATGGTGGTTCAAATCCATCCTGAGCGGAACTGATCTATTGAGCGCGAAATGACTCATTCTCTTTTTGAAGACCTTCATGAGTCGCTTTCAAGTTCTCAAGCTCTTGCTTCCTTTGAAGATAATCATAGGAGAGCTTTTCATATGTGGTTGAGAGCGTCTCATGAAGACTTTCAAGTTCTTGGTACTTAGCATGAAGATTTTTTATGTCTTCTACTAAGGACTGTGAACGTGTCATTTCCGCGTCCAACAGGTCATCGCTTTTGTCTAACAATTTTTGAGTATGTTCCATAGCCCTTTGTTGTTCAGTAGCAATTTTAGCAAGTGTTTTGTAGCTGGGTTTGGATTCACAATCAGAGTCATCTTCACTTGATGTTTGAAAGTAAGCATCACGTGATTTTACCTTGGCACCACGTGCCATGAAGCAGTAGGTGGGAGCAGGATCGTCCATGTTGTCAGCTTCAGCGTTGGTGCGGAAGTCATTGTCTTCAGTGTTGAAGATGGACTTGGCAACATAGGCTCTGGCTAGAGCCAGACTTGCAACGCCAGGGCCGGACTCTTCTCCTGACTCCACCTCCACCTCCTCAGAAGCAGACTCCTCCTCTGAATCCATTTCCTTGCCAACAAAAGCACGAGCCTTGCCAGATGAGCTCTTCTTATGTGATGAAGACCTTGATGAGGACTTAGAAGAAGACTTTGAAGATTTCTTCTTCTTCCTGTCATCTGAATCATATTCCTTGCTCTTCTTCTTCTTCTTCTCATTGTCCCACTGAGGACACTCAGAGATATAGTGTCCATGTTTCTTGCACTTGTGACATGTTCTCTTCTTGTTGTCATGAGTGGAAGCTTCATTATTTCTTGAGCTAGATCGTGAAGACTTTCTGAAGCCCTTCTTCTTGGTGAATTTCTGGAACTTCTTCACAAGCATGGCAAGTTCCTTTCCAATGTCTTCAGGATCATCAGAACCGCAGTCAGATTCTTCTTCAGATGAGGAAACCACTTTTGCCTTCAAAGCGCGAGTTCGACCATAATTGGGACCATAGATATCTATTTTCTCAGAATGCTGGAACTCATGTGTGTTGAGCCTCTCAAGTATATCAGACGGATCGAGTGTCTTGAAGTCAGGGCGTTCTTGTATCATGAGAGCAAGGGTGTCAAAGGAGTTGTCAAGTGATCTCAGTAGTGTCTTGACGATTTCATGCTTGGTAATCTCAGTGGCGCCAAGAGCCCGAAGCTCATTTGTGATGTCAGTGAGGCGATCAAATGTGAGCTGGACATTTTCATTGTCGTTTCTCTTGAAGCGGTTGAAGAGATTGCAAAGAACACTGATCCTCTAGTCTCTCTGTGTAGAGACGCCTTCGTTGACCTTGGATAGCCAGTCCCAGACTAGCTTTGACGTTTCCAGAGCACTCACACGACCATACTGTCCTTTGGTCAGATGACCACAAATGATGTTCTTTGCAGTGGAGTCCAGTTGAATGAACTTCTTGACATCAGTAGGGGTGACACCTTCACCAGTTTTGGGAACGCCGTTCTTGACGACATACCAGAGGTCGACATCAATGGCTTCAAGATGCATGCGCATCTTATTCTTCCAGTAGGGATACTCAGTTCCATCGAATACGGGACAGGCAGCGGACACTTTGATTATCCCTGTAGTCGACATAGCTAAACTCCAGGTGGTTAAACCAAATCACATAGAACAAGGGAGTACCTTGCTCTGATACCAATTGAAAGTGCTAGTTATCGACTAGAGGGGGGGTTGAATAGGCGATATGTGTCTCCAATTGCGTTTGAATCCTCCAAAGCCTTCCCTTTACTTTCTTGCAAGTTGCATGCTTTAATTTCCGCTGCTCATATACTCTTTGCATGCTTGCTTGAATTGTGTGATGATTGCTTGACTTGTCCAAAGATAGCTAAAATCTTCCAAACTCTAAAATTAGGAAAAGGTTAAGTTTTTAATTGGTCAAGTAGTCTAATCACCCCCCCCCCCTCTAGACATACTTTAAGGTCCTACACCTGCGCCCCCGGGCGGCCCGAGCTCCGCCGTCCCGTCCATCTCCAGATCCACCGCAGCCACCACCTGGCCACGAGGCACCTGTGTGGCGCGTGCCCGTCCCCCTCCATCCACCTCCTGGCCATGGCGGTGCGTGCCCCGGCCAGATCTGCAGCCTCCTGGCCTGCCTGCAGTCGGGCCATGGCTCCTTTGCCCGTGGGTGCGGCCTGCTGGCCTCCCTGGACCCTGTGTGGCCTCCGTGCTCCCCAAGCGCCTCCCCGGCCCCGGTTGTCTCCGACTTTCGCCCACTGCTCCATCGACTCCACATGGATGGTGGCTGTCGGTCGTCGATATGCAATCCCTGTAGCTCCTTCGACCTGCTGCCTCGCCGTCAAGCTCGATCTGGTCCTGCTCGGGGAGAAATCCCTGCTGACCCGAGCATCAGCTGACCACGGCGGCGCCAGTCTGGCGGCGCTTTCCCTCCTGGGGTGTGGTCCTTGAGCTGTACTTGATCCACTTGGTATGGGCTCCGTACGAAAGTCCATTAACGATGTCGTCTACGGACGTCGTTCACCTTCTTGAAGGTGTCATTGGAAGCTCTTCGCTGCCATCCATCCGCCCCTGCCCATTGTTGACTCTGCTGCCCCTAGTGATGCTTGCGCAAGACTCTCTCATGGTTGCCATTGTGTTGGGGCGAGCTTCATGCTTTTGGTATTGTCTCGGTTCTTCTTTGCTCAATGATGGCGCAAGATGTCTGCCCAACTTGCTAGTCGTTCCGATCTCCTGTGGCGGAGCTCCCAGTCAAGGTTCGTGTTAAGTGGCACTCGTTGATTGTTGATGCTCCTGTGTTGCGCCGTGAGGTTCGGTACGCACGCCGGTGCGGTGCGCTAGGCTGCTTGCAAAGTCTTGGTATTGTGATCCCTTGACGACACCCGCATCTACTTATGTCTCTCATGGTGATGTTCTTTCAGTCTGCTAGCTAGGTTATGCCTTGTCTTGGGTCTCCATTTTTCTCTCATCTTATTTTACCTTGCTACATGTACGGTTTTCGACCCGGTTTTCCTCATAAACAGGGTCAATTTGTTAAGGTTTTCGACCCGGTTTTCCTTATAAACTGGATCAATCTCTTGGCATTATGGACATTTGAGTGGTAATATATTCAGGTGGGGACACTCTCCCCCCGTGACCGTTCAAAAAACTAAATAAGCTAATGTTAGTATACAATCCTAGTGAGATACCATAATTTTTAGACTGATAAATAGGCAATGTTCTACAAAATAAATGGATTTGGAACTACCTAGTGGGCTACAATCCTAGTAACCGAGCAATCCATGCACACTTTGTATAATAAATGGATTTTGCTTGAATAACAAACTAACTTGCCGTACAGTACAATAGAAAATTCAGAACCATGGAAGTACAGGGAGATTGAAAAAACATGCCTGACATGTTCTTCACAGCAGGTAATTTTGGTATTTTCTTCTAAATCAAACTTACTATATGCCCTGAACTGAACCAAACTGAAGTATACTGATTAAATCTAGACTAACCACACTCTTCTAATACATCAATCAGGAAACCGTTTGAAAATATACAAATAAGAGCGTCCTGAGCAGTTTACTTGTTAGTCACAACGGACACAAATTTCAAATTTCCTTCAAGAAATAACATCATTGGTACTATGACTTTGTTAGAATACATAATGGGCCTAATGGACCCGTTAGTCTTAGGGTTAATTAAAGATAAGGGTCGCTCACTTAGGGGTCAAGTAAGCCTTGTTTGGGAGTCAAGTAAACCTCTCTATATAAAGAGAGGAGATGTATCAATCTAATCAAGCAAGAATTAAGAAGGAAATCCCTTCCCTCTTGCCCGGCCGTGGGCAAAAAGGCCCCCGGTCGGCCCTCTTGCGCCCTCCTTCTAGCAGCGCCATAACAATTTGGTATCAGATAGCTTAGTTCCGATCATGTCTTCGCCGCCGCCCATCCCGTCGCTTCCGCTGCCGACCGTCACCACCGCGCCGCTGGCCATCTACACCGCGCCGCTGCCCTCCCCGTCCGCACTGCTGGTCGCATCCTCCGGCCGCCGCCACCGCACCACCAGCCGCCGCCTACACCCCGGAGGAGATCATCGGGGTCCTCAACGACCTCGTCACAGCTGTCCAGGGGATCCGGCTGTACCTGGCCAGCCCCTACGGGCCGCCGCCACCCCTGCCGCCAACCGTCGCCATCGGGCCGCCGACCCTGCCGTGGTACTCACTTCATCCAGGGGCCTCCGCGACGTTCGCTGGGATGCTGCAGCTGCCGCCGCCGCCCGCTGCCGCCCCACAGTGGCCGCCGCCGGCTCCCGCCGCGCCTCCAGCGCCCATCGCCGCCCCCGCGCCGCCGTGGCTGCCGTGGCAGCTGCCGCACCAGGCGGCCTTCGCCGCGCTCGTCGGGACACTGCAGCAGCCGCTGCAGCTGCCATCCATCGCCACAACCGCCCAACCCTGGCTGCCGTGGTAGCCGCCGCTCCTGGCGGCCTCCGCCGTGCCCGGCACTCCACTGCAGTAGCCGTTGTCGCTGCCCGGTGCGCCATCGCAGCAGCCGCTGCAGCTGCAGCAGCCACCGCCGGTCAGCTCCGGCCCCGCATCGACCGCGCCGGCTGGAGTCCCGCTCCACCAAGTCCAGTCCCCGCCCTCACCGTCATCGCTTCCTTCTTGGATCACTACCCGCCACGTGTCGGCGGCGGTGAGGCTGCAGGCTGCTGCGCGCGGCCTCCTAGCGCGTCGGCGTGTGCGTGAGATGCGTGGTCTACAGGTGCCGCTCCTCCAAGTTGCCCTTCGCTGCATAGAGGACCTCGATCTCATCCGTTGGGTCGGGGATCTTGGGCATGCGGTTTCCCCCAAGGGGCGGCGGGCCTACTGTTTTCCCCGCGGGCAGCGACCTCAAAGTCTGCGACATCGGCAGCTGGGGGCGCACCCCTCCTCGTCATTCTCCATCGCAAGCCCTCCACTCTTCCCTGTGTGGTGCAGACCAACAGCCGTCCGGCAGGGAGAAGGCATGGTGTCACCGACAGCAGCGCAGCGCGTAGCACCACTGCATTCCGCCACCGGCTGCCGCAAGGGCGCCTCTGCTGGTCACTCTTGCGACCACTTCCAGGTGGTCATACACATGCACTCCTTTTGTCCAGTGGTGTCCATGGGATCCAGGTGGTTGTACACGTGCACGTCCGACGTGCAGATGGTGTCCACTTTTGGTTAAGGGGTCCAAAATAAAGCGTCCTAGTCCATTTCAGGTTGAGAATAATAAAACAGGCCGAGATGTAAAAGGCTTATTTTTAGATGTTAGGTTTGTGTTGCCTCGAGTCATGGTTATAAGTTGGTTAGGCTGCAGCTTGAGGACAAGCTGCATGTCCAGGTGGAGTGTAGTGTTAGAGCACGTAATGAGCCTAATGAACCCGTTAGTCTTAGGGTTAATTAGAGATAAGGGTCGCTTGCTTAGGGGTCAAGTAAGCCTTGCTTGGGAGTCAAGTAAACCTCTCTATATAAAGAGAGGAGATGTATCAATCTAATCAAGCAAGAATTAAGAAGGAAATCCCTTCCCTCTTGCCCGGCCGTGGGCAAAAAGGCCCCCGGCAGGCCCTCTTGCGCCCTCCTTCTAGAAGCGCCATAACAGGCTTACTGTCAGTAGTGTCGCTAATGGTCGAATACATTACACTTCACCGACAAACATTAGAACACCAGAGCAAATACTTTTATGATAGCAGTTTGAACTTTAGACATAATTGTGTTGAACAATTATCGAACTGTAGCACTCTGCTCATGAGGAAAAAACCATCACATACTCACTGCATTCCTAGATTTATAGTGTTAATAAGGAGTAAGCTTATATGAAACGCCTACACCAACAGAAAAGCAGTGGTTCCCGTGGTTTAAGGATAATCATAATCCACACATCACAACAAGGATATTTTTTCTTTGGCATTTGCATACAAAGAAACAGAACAAGCTCTGAAGTGATAGTGGCTAAAAAATATAAGTGATCAAACTATTTTACTCCTCCGTAAATAAATATAAGTGATCTAAACGCTCTTATATTTCTTTACAGAGGGAGCACAAGCTAATTATGCTCATTTTTGTGCTGTTAAAAAAATGGTTTATACTTGTGAGTATTCCATATTAACCCACGGTTAGATACTATGCACTGGAAAGAATAAGTTTGAAATACAAAGGACTAAGATTCAGAGTATTGAGTCATCTCATATGAAACAAATAATTTGGGAACAATTCCTACATGCCTAGCACCAAGAGCAAAGATATGTGCATGAGCATAATGAGTAGAATTCAATTCTGAATATAAAGAAAAAGCCGCAAAGATGACTATGTTTTTCACTGCCATGTGAGAATCAGGGCTTGAATCTTTCATCTGATGAAATACAATATACTGATACAACTCCTTGCATTAGTGTTTTCATAATTAACAAAATGAATAAAAAGGCTAGAAATAGAGCCTTATGTATGATCAATGCAACTGTTAGAGTACGTAATGGGCCTAATGGGCCCGTTAGTCTTAGAGTTAATTAGAGATAAGGGTCGCTTGCTTAGGGGTCAAGTAAGCCTTGCTTGGGAGTCAAGTAAACTTCTCTATATAAAGAGAGGAGATGTATCAATCTAATCAAGGAAGAATTAAGAAGGAAATCCCTTCCCTCTTGCCCGGTCATGGGCAAAAAGGCCCCCGGCCGGCCCTCTCGCGCCCTCCTTCTAGCAGCGCCATAACAATTTGGTATCAGCTAGCTTTGGTTCGATCATGTCTTCACCGCCGCCAAGCCTGTCTCTTCCGCTGCCGGTCACCTTGTCGCCTCCGGCGACCACCACGACCGTCGCCCCGCTCTTGCCCGCGCCATGATCCTCCGTCGCGCCCTCCCCCGCCGTCTTCACCTGGGAGGAGGTGTCCGGGGTGCTGCGGGACCTAACCCGGGCGGTCCAGGAGATCCACCTGTTCTTGGTCGGGTCCTACGGGCCGCACCCGGCTGCGTCGCCGTGGCAGCCGCCGCACCAGGCGGCCTTCGCCGCGCTCGCCGGACCGCTGCAGCTGCCATCCATCGCCACCACCGCCCAGCCCTGGCTGTAGTGGCAACCATCGCTCCTGGCGGCCTCTGCCGCGCCCGGCGCGACATCGCAGCAGTCGGTGCAGCTGCAGCAGCCACCGCCGGTCAGCTCCGCCGCCCAGTATGGGATGCCCTACGACGGGAGTGTGACGACCTCGTTCCCATCAGCGCTGCCGCCATCCCAGGGCGTCCACATCCAGCAGATCAAGTCCCCCCGTCGCCGTCACCGCTTCCGTCTTGGATCGCTACCCGCCACGTGTTGGCGGTGGTGAGGCTGCAGGCTGCTGCACGCGGCCTCCTAGCGCGTCGGTGTGTGCGGGAGATGTGTGGTCTGCAGCTGCCGCTCCTCCAAGTTGTCCTTCACTGCGCAAAGGACCTCGATCTCATCTGCTGCGTCGGGGATCTTGGGCATGCGGTGTAACGCCCCGGACACACCCGCCGATGGTCGTTACTCCTGGCGGGATCTAGACTGGTCCCACAGATCAATACTAGTCTTTTCTGCGCACTTTGTCCTCACTCATGTGCACCCGGGAGCAACTTCCCGGTCGGTCACCCATCCTGAAATTACTCCAAGCTGAGCACGCTTAACTTTGGAGTTCTGTCTGAATGGGCTTCCGGAAAAGAAGGAATTCCTTATTCATATGAGTAGTCTATCATCCCTGATAAGCCAGGCTATCACATACACCCTCACTCAGAGGAACCGACGTCCTCGTCGGGCCACAGGAACGTTCCCTCTTGGCACATACGTCTGTGCATCCAGTCCGGTACATGTGCCATGCCGTGTGCCACGACGGGTCACAAACGTCATGAACAACATGACCGCGCACCTGTCCGCAACCATACGTGTAACCGTGAGGGTCGGCTCTGATACCAACTTGTCACGCCCAATATGCGACCCTATCCAAAAGGAACTCGAAGGTCCCACCAAGGATAGACCCGCATATTGAAACGCTTTTGCAAGATGGATATCATTACATCAACATTACATAATAGATGGGGATACATACAAAAGGCATACAATGCCACACGAATACAATATCACAATACATAAGAGCATCATCCGACTACGGATGGAACACAAACAGAAACTCAACGACATCCACCCTGCTAGCCCAGGCTGCCGACCTGGAACCTATCCCCTGATCAAAGAAGAAGCAGAAGAAGAACTCCAAACAAGCAAACATCGCTCTCGCATCATGATCATCTCACAACCTGTACCTGCAACTGTTGTTGTAGTAATCTGTGAGCCACGAGGACTCAGCAATCCCATTACCATGGGTATCAAGACTAGCAAAGCTTAAAGGGAATGGAAGGGGTAAAGTGGTGAGGCTGCAGCAGCGACTAAGCATATATGGTGGCTAACATACGCAAATAAGAGCGAGAAGAGAGCAAGCGGAACGGTCGTGAAGCTAGCAATGATCAAGAAGTGATCCTGAACTCCTACTTACGTCAAACATAACCCAAAGACCGTGTTCACTCCCCGGACTCCGCCGAAAAGAGACCATCACGGCTACACACGCGGTTGATGCGTTTTAATTCGTATATGGTGTCAAGTTATCTACAACCGGACATTAACAAATTCCCATCTGCCTATAACCGCAGGCACGGCTTTTGAAAGATTATACCCTGTAGGGGTGTCCCAAATTAGCCCATGATAAGCTCTCGTGATCAACGAAGGATATACCTTCTCCCAGGAAGACCCGATCAGACTCGGAATCTCGGTTTACAAGACATTTCGACAATGGTAAAACAAGACCAGCAAGACCGCCCGATGCGCCGACAATTCCGATAGGAGCTGCACATATCTCGTTCTCAGGGCAACACCAGATGAACACTACGTACAACTAAAACCAGACCTCGAGTTTCCCCGAGGTGTTGCTGCAAGTGGCTCTGGTTCGGACCAACACTTAGACAAGCACTGGCCCGGGGGGGCTATAATAAAGATGACCCTCTAGAGAGCGACTCCCAAGGGAAAAGTAGGTGGTGGTGAGGCAAATGGTAAAACCAATGTTGGGCCTTGCTGGAGGAGTTTTATTCAAAGCGAACTGTCAAGGGGGTCCCATAAATCACCCAACCGCGTAAGGAACGCAAAATCCGGGAACATAACACCGGTATGACGGAAACTAGGGGCGGCAAGAGTGGAACAAAACACCATGCATAAGGCCGAGTCTTCCACCCTTTACCAAGTATATAGATGCATTAATAACAATATAAGAGATATTGTGATATCCCAACATAATCCTGTCCGCCATGGAGAAATCTTCAACTTCACCTGCAACTAGCAACGCTATAAGAGGGGCTGAGCAAAGCAGTAACATAGCCAAGCAATGGTTTGCTAGAAATAGTGTCAAAGGTTAGAGGTTCATGGCAATTTGGGAGGCTTGATGAGCAAAAGATAGGTAGCGCAGCAAAGCGATAGAACGAAGCAACTAGCATAGCAATGATAGTAGTGAGATCCAAGGTAGCGGTCATCTTTCCTGAAATCCCGCTAGGAAGAAGAACGAGTCCATGAAAAAGACGAACGGATGAAGCCGAACCAAGCGTAGACGAACGAATCCTCACGATCGCAACGAAACAGGAACTATCGAAAAGAAGCACACAACATGGTAAACACACCACACATATACAAGACATGATGCACAACCAAGCATGATGCATGACAATGCTACATGAAGCTACTCATGGCAAGAGATGATGCAAACAAGAGCAACACATCAAAGCAGGTTTAAATGAGGCCGGGAACAACATATAACAATTCCGGTAAGTCCTCATATGCATATTTCGAAATTGGTCCAGATCTGAATAAACCTTATGTTCAAGTTGTTAAACAGCAAGTTAAGATGCACAAGGATGATCTACACGAGATTCTAGTCAAGTTACATATAAAGTTCATTTAATTCGGAGCTACGGCCTAGAAGATATGAGCAAAACAAGTTAAATATGGCATTGATGCAAAATGCATCCAAACATCAAGCAAACACCTCAAAACATGGATGCAACATGATAATATAAAACTACATGCAATTCTAAGCAAGTTTCATATAGAGCACACTCAAAACGGAGCAATGGTGCAACACACACACACTATACAAGTCATAACAACAATCTGTCCAAAACATGCTATAGGACCTCAACAAGAAAACAAAAGGCATGGGCATGATGTACAGGTAAAGCATAACAAAACACGAACACTGAGCTATCTCCAGAAATCACTAGAACATGCTCAAACACACATGGCAAGATTGCAAATAATAACAATTTTAGTCTTTGCAGAAAATAACATCAGGTTGCAATGTTTAGAGCTATCAAACAACATGTTACAGGAACTTATCATGGCAAACAAAGGCATGGCATGAATCTACTAAATGCATAGATCAAATGTCCTTTAGTGACCATGAGCCGAAAAGGATCAAAAAATATGATGGCACCCATGTAAACATAGCAAGTTATAATACAGATTCATACATGGCAGAAACAACGATAAGTAGGCATGTTGGTGAGCTTGTACCACTCACCACGGAGCAATAAATGGCATGGCAAGGCAACCAACAGTAAGAAGACATATTTATGAAGCTAAGCATGGCAAGAGAAAGTTCATAGGATACATGGATCACTAACCACAAGCATGGAAACAACTGAACTTAATGTTAACAGGCTGACAGCAACATTATTTAGCAACTTCGGAGCAAGATAACAACAAGCTACAGCAAGCTATAAATGCAACCAGGGGCATGGGTGGATAGAGCATAACATGTAGAACAAAACACTCTTAGTGAACATCTCCACATTATGCATAGAATGATTTGTAGCAGCAGGTTTACATAGCATCACGAAATAACAGATTCAGCCTAGCAAAACAGCAACAGCAAGTACCCTACTTAACAAGCTCGATTCACTTACCACAAGTCAGTGCATGACAAGATAAGCATAGTATCAGCAAGAAGACATGTTTATGAAGCAAACCAAGGCAAGAACAAGTTCATATCATGCAAGGATCAACTACAACAACCTTGGCAAAATTGAATAACATGTAAACAATCTGCCAGGAAACATTTCATAGCAAAAGTAGAGCACAAAAATGACATGCTAGACTACTCCATAATTGCAAACAGGGGCATGAATGGATAGAGCATAACCATATGTTCAAAACATCCTTACTGAAGTATCTCAAAATAAGCATGGATCTCTCTGTAGCATCAAGTTTACATGGCATCAAAATAAACAGCAGAACAGGGACTAAAATCAGCAACATCACGATGCCTAGTTGGCATGCTTGTGCTAGTCACCACATTGATCACAAAAATACATGGCATACAACCCTGTAAAGATGGCATGGCATAGATCAAAACATATGTAGAGATCAACCTCATAGGATGCACACATCAATCATGGCAAAAATGACAAATGAGCATGTTCTGTTAACAGACAGCAGACAACATTATGAAGCACTCTTGCAACAATGATTCAGGCATCAAGGTGAACTCAAATGAACAAGATGCAATGGAATGAAATTAAGTACTTGTCGAGGCAAACAATTTGACATACTACACGCACAAAACGGAGCTACGGATGCAGAGATACGATGCGATGAACATGGCATGATAATGCAAAATATTTCGGGGACTTTGGCGTTTTTCGGAGTCAACCTTCGTTTCTGCACGGATTACGAGGTTCGCCGGGGTTTGACGGAGGAGCTGCCGGAGAGGACGAGGAAGACACCGGGGAGGTCGAGGGAGAGGTCGGGGAAGCTGGGGGAGGGCGGATCCGGCCGACCCCTGGCCGGATCTGGCCGGAGAAGAGGCTCGGGGCCGGCGCGCTCGCGCCGGAGCTGCGGCTGCGGCGGGCGAGGTCACCGGCACGGGGCGGCGCGCGAGACCACTGGCGAGATGGCGCAGAGGCGGGCCGGCACGGGGAGGCGACCGGGGGCGGCGTGGGCTGGAGCCGGCAGCCGCGGCGGCGGGCAGCGGCGCCATGGCCGGCGGCGCCGGGGCCGGAGGCGCCGAACAGCGAGGCGGTGGGGCCGGAGGGAGCTGGCGACGGAGGCAGGCACAGCGGCGCTCTGGGTGGCGGCCATGTGGCGGGATCGGATTGGACGGGGGGAGCGGGGCGGACACGTCCGGTCACCGGGCGGACATGTCCGGCGGCGCGGAAGGAATGGATCTAGGGTTTCGTCCGCGAAAATGGAAGGGGAGGGTCTATATATAGGTAGAGGGAGCTAGGAGAGTCCAAATGAGAAGCGGTTTTCGGCCACGCGATCGTGATCGAACGACAGAGAGCATGGAGGGGAGTTAGATGGGTTTTGGGCCACTTTGGAGGGGTGTTGGGCTGCAAGACGAAAGGGGCTTTTACGGTTACCCGGTTAACCGTTGGAGTACCAAACGACCTCCAAATGGCACGAAACTTGACAGGCGGTCTACCGGTGCTATACCAAGGCCGCTTGGCAAACCTCGGGCCATTCCGAGAAAGTTTAATCACCCGCTCACAACGAGAGACAAAAGGGGAACGCTTGAGGGCATAGGAGCGTCGGATTGCAAAACGGACAACAGGGAAAATGCTCGGATGCAAGAAACGAACACGTATGCAAAATGAGATGCACATGATGACATGACAATATGCAACACGCAAGCAAATGACATGGAAACAATGGCGAATAACTGGCAGACACCTGGCGCATCGAATCCGGGGCGTTACATGCAGTTTCCCCCACCGGCGGCGAGCATGCTGTTTTCCGGGCGGGCAGCGACCTCAAAGTCTGCGACATCGGCGGTTGGGGGTGCGCACCCCTCCTCGTCATTCTCCATCGCAAACCCTCCACTCTTTCCTGTGTGGTGCAAACCATAGCCGTCCGGCAGGGAGAAGGCATGGTGTCACCGACAGCAGCGCACCGCGTAACACCACTTCATTCCGCCACCCGCCGCCGCGAGGGCGCCTCTGCTGGTCACTCTTGCGACCACTTCCAGGTGGCCATACATATTCACTCCTTTTGTCCAGGTGGTGTCCATGGGATCCAGGTGGCTGTACACGTTCATGTCCTACGTGCGGATGGTGTTCACTTTTTGTTAAGGGGTCCAAAATAAAGCGTACCAGTCCATTTCAGGTTGAGAATAATAAAACAAGCCGAGATGTAAAAGGCTTGTTTTTAGGTGTTAGGTTTGTGTTGTGTCGAGTCATGGTCATAAGTTGGTTAGGCTGCAGCTCGAGGACAAGCTGCATGTCCAGGTGGGGTGTAGTGTCAGAGTACGTAATGGGCCTAATGGGCCCGTTAGTCTTAGAGTTAATTAGAGATAAGGGTCGCTTGCTTAGGGGCCAAGTAAGCCTTGCTTGGGAGTCAAGTAAACTTCTCTATATAAAGAGAGGAGATGTATCAATCTAATCAAGCAAGAATTAAGAAGGAAATCCCTTCCCTCTTGCCCGGCCATGGGCAAAAAGGCCCCCGGCCAGCCCTCTCGTGCCCTCCTTCTAGCAGCGCCATAACAACAACATCGTAATTGGTGGAGAAACAAGTGACCAACCATGTTCTAGTTGCTAGCCCTTAAGTTCTAAAAGAAGTAGTAGTAAAACTGAAATGGATAACCCACAACGTTTTTCTGTCCAAAATGCAGAAGGATGATATGGCAATCAAAAATAAACATAAGAATGTCAAATCAAAAGATAGCAATCTCACAGCAGGATATGCCTCAAGATCATCATCACTAGCTAAAAATGAGACAGATTGAAACTTTTTCCTGTCAGAAACTTTTCCACTGCCTGCAGCAAAGTCCACATGTCAATGATCAACAAAGCAGTGTCCATGAGCGATACAGGCTAAAATATATAAGTTTATTCATGAACCATATATCAAAATATTGGAACGGCCTGCATTGGAATGCTTCTGTCCATTTCTTCTTTCTTGAAATGTCAGAACTTCGAAAGCACGGAAAAAACAACAAAGAGATAACAGAGATAGGAATGTTACCTGCTCAAACAAAAAAGACATGCGGTACACAAATCGTTACTGAACCAACCAAAGTCGGTTCCCCTTCCCAGCGCCAGCTCCTTACCATGGTCGCAAACTCTTGGTAGGCACGTGCATCATTTATTTAAATAGCAGGACTATTTTCTCCTCTACTGATTTGATGTAAGTATGTCCCTCAACACAAAGCAGTGTGTAGAAAGGGAATTGCAAAAGAAATGGTGTCATGATTCATATTGCTGTCCAAAATCCACAACATGTGGTCCTCACCCATGCACTCGAAACTGGCAATGCAGATGGGCGAGTACCTTGATGGAGGCCATGTGAGTACCTCGGATTGGTTGTCGGGGATGGGTTTGCTGGAATTTTGTCTATTTTGGGCCTAGCCCAATAGCAGTTTCAGAAATTCCTAATAAATCCTAGAGGCCCACACAGCCCATTCGTGCAAGGCAAGAGGTGGAACTAAAGTTTAGTGCCACATTGCTAGTTTAGAGGGGGTTGGACCTTTTTATAAGGGAGGCTCCTTTCCCACTTGTATGATCATGAGAACAAGAGGGACATCCACGCGCGCTCCTCCTCCACTGCCCGCCTCGCCTCGCCACGCCACGCCACGCCACGCCATGCCTCATCACGACGCGCCGCGGGTTGCGGGAATGAGCCGAGCCGATGTCTAAATTTTTGCCACGCACTACGGGTATACGAAAGGTCACTCAGGAGCTGAAAAGTTTTTGCTGTAGTGGACATTGAATACGAACGCTGCACCCTTCGGCTGCTGTCTGTTCGTTTCATCTCCCTCATTCCTTTCAGCTCCCGGCGCTGCCCTCTCTCCTCCTTCTCTTGCGCCTATAAAAGGGAGGTCGCTCCTCTCAGCGAGACGCCCCAGAACTTATCCTTCCTCTCGCCACCGGTTCCAATCTCTGCGCTGCTGCTGTCTTCCTCATCCCGGCTTGCAGCGTGCACCGCGAGTCAGGATAGTAGGCCTCTGAAACCGCACCTATTTGAGTCATGTACGGGAGAAGGGTGATAAGGTTTTTGGGGAGCGCTCTACGCGACTACTAACTTCTTTGTCACGAACGCCCCGGACTCCGACGACTACTTCCCCGACGACAACTACTTCCTCGACGACGACAACCTCCTCGACGACATGGAGGACACCGACCCCAAGTCCAGTGCCTCTGCTCCGGCTGCTGTCCAGTACGTGTTCCTGTTTTTCCTGTTAGAGGTCCTACCACAGTTCCTTGTTCTAGTGTTTACCCTACACATGTTAGGATCCACATCATATATGCATCTTGATCTACTGTCTGCTCGAGAGATGATCGGTTCTAGCTCATATATGCAGATGTTATTTACCTTCACTTTATCAAATCGCATGACTTGTTTTATCACTGCTATACTAGTCATGCTTTATCTAGTATTTTTGTTAATAAAATCATTCGGTAAATTGCTCATATTTCCAACAATCCAAAAACCTTATTATAGGCAATTTACCCCGAGTGGTTTTGCTGCTTCCATGAGACCTCCTATGTTTGAGGGTATCCACTATAAGAGGTGGCGCGTGAGAGCAGTCTTATGGTTTCAGACCATGAGCTGTTATGACACCACTCTTAGCAAACCTGAAGGAGAGCAAGATGCCCAACAGGCACAAGCTTTTCAGAAAATGGATACTCTGTTTAAGGCTGCTCTCTTGAGTGTTCTTGGTGAGAACATAGTTGATGCGTATGCGTCAATTGACAATGGAAAAGATATGTGGGACACACTCGAGGCCAAGTTTGGGGTCTCGGATGCCGACACTGAGCTGTACATCATGGAGCAATTCTATGATTACAGGATGACTGAAGAGCGCTCCGTGGTTGAGCAGGCTCATGAGATACAGTCATTTGCTAGAGAACTTGCGCACTTCAATTGCATGCTACCAGACAAGTTTGTTGCCGGGGGTATCATCACTAAGCTTCCTCCTTCATGGAGGAACTTTGCTACCTTACTGAAGCATAAGAGAGGAGTTTTCCGTTCCGGATCTCATTGGTACTCTTGATGTGGAAGAAAAGGAGAGAGCAAAGGACACACGTGCTCGAGGTATTGAGGGAGGATCTAGTGCCAATCTGGTACAGAAGAAAAACTTCCAGTCCCACAAGTTTAAGAACAAGGGCAAGCTTGATGGTAAAGCAAAGTTTGATGGGAAGAACAAGGCTGTGCAGCACACGAACTTCAAGAAGAAGAATGACAAGAAGAAAGGTGTTTGTCATGTGTGTGGAGATCCTGATCATTGGGCTCCTAGTTGCCCCAATCGCTATGACTAGCGTCATCCTGCGAAAGGTGGCAAGACCGCTAATGTTGTCATTGGAGACACTGACATGAAGGATGCTGGGTATGGTATATTTCCCACTATTCTTTCAGTATGTCATTCTCCTGATTGGTTGATTGACACGGGTGCTAATGTGCATGTATGCGGTGATATTTCCATGTTTTCGTCTTATCAGACCGTAGGGACTTCAACCGTGCTGATGGGCAACGGTTCAAGTGCTTCTGTTCGTGGTGTTGGCACGGTCGATCTGAAGTTTACTTTGGGGAAGATCGTGCGGCTGAAGAACGCGCATTATGTCCCCTCCGTCAATAAAAATCTTGTTAGCGGATCTCTTCTTTGTAGAGATGGCTATAAGCTTGTCTTTGAGTCGAATAAATTTGTAATATCCAAGTATGGATCCTTTGTTGGTAAAGGCTATGAGTCAGGAGGCCTGTTTCGTTTATCCTTATGAGACGTTTGCAATAAAGTTGTTAATCATATTTGTAACAATAGTGAATCAAATGTGTGGCATTCACGTCTTTGTCATGTTAACTTTGGTTGCATGTCGCGACTAGCGAAGTTGAACTTAATCCCTAGTTTCACCACTATCAAGGGATCTAAGTGTCAAGTGTGTGTGTGTGCAAGCTAAGCAACCTCGTAAGTCTCACGTAACTGCGGAGACGAGAAATCTTGCACCACTAGAACTTATACATTCAGATCTATGTGAAATGAATGGTGTTTTGACAAAAGGTGGAAAGAAATATTTCATGACGTTAATTGACGACTCCACTAGATACTACCGTGTGTATCTTCTGAAATCTAAGGATGATGCTTTGAACTTTTTCAAGATATATAAAGCTGAAGTGGAAAACCAACTTGATCGAAAAATCAAGAGGCTTAGGTCCGACCGTGGTGGAGAGTATTTTTCCAATGAATTTGATGCTTTTTGTGCGGAACATGGTATAATCCATGAGAGGGCGCCTCCCTACTCACCTTAGTCAAATGGGGTGGCCGAAAGAAAGAACCGTACTCTAACTGAGTTGGTTAACGCCATGTTAGACACATCGGGTCTCTCCAAGGCATGGGGGGGGGGGGAGGCGATATTGACTGCATGTCATGTCCTAAACCGAGTTCCCACAAAGAACAAAGAGATAACTCCATTCGAGGAATGGGAGAAGAAAAGGTTAAAGCTCTCTTATCTACGAACCTGGGGTTGTTTGGCGAAAGTCAATGTGCCAATTCCAAAGAAGCGGAAGCTGGGACCAAAAACTATGGATTGTGTTTTCCTGGGATATGCTTTTCATAGCATTGGCTATAAATTCTTGGTTGTAAAATCTGAGGTACCTGACATGCATGTCAGTATGATCATGGAGTCGAATGATGGAACTTTCTTTGAAGATATCTTTCCCATGAAGGATATGGCTACCTCATCTAATCAGGAGATGCCTAGTTCATCGAATTAGGAACCAGTTAAAATTACTGAACCTGCCATTTTGATGGAACACTTTGAAAGTCCTGTGGAGGAGAACAACGAAGTTCCTACTAGGAGCAAGAGACAGAGGACTGCAAAGTCCTTTGGTGATAATTTTCTTGTGTATCTCATAGATAACACTCCCAGTTCTATTTCAGAGGCCTATGCATCTGAAGATGCTGACTACTTTAAGGAAGCAGTTTGTAGTGAGATGGATTCCATCTTGGCGAATGAAACTTGGGAGATAACTGATCATCCTTATGGGTGCAAACCTATAGGATGCAAATGGGTATTCAAGAAGAAGCTTAGGCCTGATGGTACTATCGAAAAGTACAAGGCTCGGCTCGTGGCTAAGGGTTATACCCAAAAGGAAGGTGAAGACTTCTTTGATACTTACTCACCTGTGGCTCGACTGACCACTATTCGAGTTCTACTTTCACTAGCTGCCTCACATGGTCTTCTCGTTCATCAAATGGATGTTAAGACTGCTTTCCTAAATGGAGAGTTGGAAGAGGAAATTTATATGGAACAACCAGATGGGTTTGTAATAGATGGTCAGGAAGGGAAAGTGTGCAAGTTGCTAAAGTCTTTGTATGGACTCAAGCAAGCACCCAGACAGTGGCATGAGAAGTTCGAAAGAACTATAACAGCTGCAGGCTTTGTTGTGAATGAAGCTGACAAATGTGTGTACTATCGCCATGGTGGGGGCGAGGGAGTTATGCTTTGCTTGTATGTTGATGACATACTGATTTTTGGAACAAATCTGAATGTTATTAAGGAGGTCAGGGAGTTCCTATCTCGCTATTTTGAGATGAAGGATTTAGGAGTGGCTGATGTCATTCTGAACATCAAGTTGTTGAGAGATGATGATGGTGGGATTATATTGCTTCAATCCCACTATGTGGAAAAGATCTTGAGTCGCTTTGGCTATAGTGACTGCAATCCCTCTCCAACACCATATGATGTTAGCGTGCTGCTTCGAAAGAATTGAAGAATTGCTAGAGATCAATTGAAGTATTCTCAGATTACTGGCTCGATTATGTACTTAGCCAGTGCTACAAGACCTAACATCTCTTTTGTTGTTAGCAAACTGAGTCGGTTTGTCTCAAAACCAGGAGATGTGCATTGGAAAGCTCTAGAGAGAGTTTTGCGTTATTTGAAAGGCACTGCGAATTACGGAATTCACTACACCGGGCACCCAAAGGTGCTTGAAGGGTATAGTGAATCAAACCGGATCTCAGATGCTGATGAGATAAAGTCCAGGAGCGGATATGTATTCACTCATGGAGGTGGCGCTGTTTCTTGGAAGTCTTGCAAGCAGACCATCTTAACGAGGTCAACAATGGAAGCAGAACTCACAGCACTAGATACAGCTACAGTCAAAGAAGATTGGCTTCGTCGACTCTTAAATGACTTGTCGGTAGTTGAGAAACCTGTACCGGGTATCCTTATGAACTGTGACAATCAAACTGTGATCACGAAAGTGAACAGCTCTAAGGATAACATGAAGTCATCAAGACACGTTCAGAGAAGGCTAAAGTCTGTCAGGAAAATGAGAAACTCTGGAGTTATTGCATTGGATTATATCCAAACGTCTAAAAATCTGGCAGATCCTTTTATTAAGGGTCTATCACGTAATGTGATAGATAATGCATCGAGGGAGATGGGTATGAGACCCACAATATGAGTTGTTCACAGTGGTAACCTATTCTTTGTGATCGGAGATCCCGTGAATTAGATGTGAAAGACAAGTTGTTGGTCAACTGGGAGGAGAGTATCCTTACTATTAAAAAATACCACTCCATGAAGATGCAATACTCTCCTAATCTGCATGGCAGGTTGATGTATATCTTAATGTGTTCTAAGTGGCTCTTTGAAGCAGAGATGTTGTCCTGCAGAACATCTTTTGAAGAACGCACCTATATGAGTCTGATTGTTAAACGTCGCAATCTGTGAGAGTAGGGTTCTCTCTAGTAAACTCATGAAAGGTCTCGGAGTATGACGCATAAGCTCCACCCATGGGGAAGACCCACGGGAGCCACGTATCGGTCAAGGCTTTGTGTGAAGCTAGATTCGCAGAAAACTTGTAGTTCAAGGCCCGGTCCACTATTCAAGTTGCTTACCAGTGTAGCATAGAGTTCTAGGTGGAAGTTCAACTTAACAGTCTCCACTGCAGTACCAGTATATAAAACAGTGTTTTGGAACCAAAGACAAATTTTGTGTGCCTCTAGGATCTGGTGGGGGATTGCTGGAATTTTGTCTATTTTGGGCCTAGCCCAATAGCAATTTCAGAAATTCCTAATAAATCCTAGAGGCCCATGCAGCCCATTCGTGCAAGGCAAGAGGTGGAACTAAAGTTTAGTCCCACATTGCTACTTTAGAGGGGGTTGGACCTCTTTATAAGGGAGGCTCCGTTCCCACTTGTATGAGCATGAGAACAAGAGGGACATCCACGCGCGCTCCTCCTCCGCCGCCCGCCTCGCCACGCCACGCCATGCCTCTTCACGACGCGCTGCGGGTTGCAGGAATGAGCCGAGCCAATGTCTAAATTTTTGCCACGCACTATGGGTATACGAAAGGTCACTTGCGAGCTGAATTTTTTTTGCTGTAGTGGACATTGAATACAAACGCTGCACCCTTCGGCTGCTGTCTGTTCGTTTCATCTCCCTCATTCCTTTCATCTCCCGGCACTGCCCTCTCGCCTCCTTCTCTTGCGCCTATAAAAGGGAGGTCGCTCCTCTCAGCGAGACGCACCAGAACTTCTCCTTCCTCTCGCCACCGGTTCCAATCTCTGCGCTGCTGCTGTCTTCATCATCCCGGCTTGCGGCGTGCACTGCGAGTTGGGACAGTAGGCCTCCGAAACCGCACCTCTTTGAGTCCTGTACGGGAGAAGGGTGATAAGGTTTTTGGGGAGCGCTCTGCGCGACTATTGAATTCTTCATCACGGACGCCCCGGACTCCGATGACTACTTCCCGACGACGACTACTTCCCCGATGTCGGCAACCTCCTCGACGACATGGAGGACACCGACCCCAAGTCTAGTGCCTCTGCTCCAGCTGCTGTTCAGTACGTGTTCCTGTTTTTCCTGTTAGAGGTCCTGCCACAGTTCCTTGTTCTAGTGTTTGCCCTACACATGTTAGGATCCACATCATATATGCATCTTGATCTACTGTCTGCTCGAGAGATGATCGGTTCTAGCTCATATATGCAGATGTTATTTACCTTCACTTTGTCAAATCGCATGACTTGTTTTATCACTGCTATACTAGTCATGCTTTATCTAGTATTTCTGTTAATAAAATCATTCGGTAAATTGGTCATATTTCCAACAGGGTTCCTCGTCGGGATCGGATCGAGATTAAGGACAGCGGTGCCGACAGCAGCAAGAGGCGAGGAGTGTGGTGGCTTGACGACTGGAGACCATGGGATGGGTGGGGGCAAACGTGAGGATGAGTAGCAGCGAAACTCAGGTGGCACCCTTACATCAAATCGCGAGCGATAGCAGCGCCTCCACGGCTCCGCGGCATTGGCAGCGTGTGAGAAGGGAATACGGATCCCTCCTTGGTGCATGATGCTCGGCTCGCCGGGAAGGCGCCGACGCCCGCACGGCGGTGCAGGAGAAGCACAGGGGAGGGTGATCTGGCGGTGGAGGCGTGGGGAGGTTCTGTTTGAAGACGTGGCCACATGGGGAGGTTCTGTTCAGAGGCATGGGGAGATTGTGTGATGATGTGAATTATATCTATCTATATCTACTAGCAAAAATGCTCGTGCGTTGCAACGGGAGAAAAAAAACTAAAACGACACAACGTGCAAGGCGCGAAAATGAGGCTTGAAGGTACATATACTCTTATGTCAAATGTGTACCAAATCTCATGCACAACAGACAACATTGTCTTCTTCTCTATCGTCATTGTCCCAGCTCACGAATTACACAGTTTACTTGATGCACGGTACAATCTCATTGTAATTTCTATATTTTTGCTAGCCATTGATCAATAATATGGTCAGTTGCAGGAAGCAATGCCTCTGTGGCAATAGATCATCTACCTCTTTCTCTTGTTCTAATGCTGATGGTGGGACATAGCTATCCGGAAAGGGTGGAGGGGAGGGCAAAAGGCAACTGCGAAGAAATATATCAGAAGTTTGAGAGTAAATAGCAAATGGTTGACAAGGTAGTTTGATGAATACATTTCCGAGTACAATATAGCAGCAAAACTTTGGAAACATTGTTACTCCCATTCTTGGGACCAAGGAGTGGTCAGGACATCTCATGTGCCCCCATCTTCCTTTTGTCTGACGGCTGCCATTATGTATCGAGATAAGTAAAAGGAAATACATTTTTCTATCTAATGTAGGAATTTTTTGCTAAACAAAACTACACTACCTCCGTTGCACCTTGCAAAGACACATGAGGATAATCAATTCGTTTCAACTCCTTCAAGACAGTTATTTCCTAATGTCACATTGATTCAGGAGCTGTCCCATCAGACTATGTTCACTCTGTAAACAACACAAACAAATATTCCATTATGCTAGTACTTTTGCTTGGCAAATTGCAGTAAATAAAAAAATGTAAAATAAACAGAAGCAATGAAGTACAACAGCAGCAAGCCATCAATTTCGTGCAAGCGATTTTGCATGACCAATGCCAACTATCATTATTACAGATTATTAGAATGCCGGGGTAAGGAGTAGTTTAACCACCAAATTGTACTATGTTATTTTGTTCCACACAGTGTGTCAGTTCACATGGACTCAAGCTTATATGTGGCAACTTCCAATCGATAAACAAAACATGTATCTTTAAACAGTTAAGTAAGCATATAAATTCCAATATCATAGAAAGAGGAGTAAATATAAGAAAACTTGTGAGCAAAAAACCCATGAAACTATATTCAAATTCATGCTTGAATCCTTGGTCTCAGAAAACCGTAAAATTGCCTACATATGATTTTCTAACTGCGGACCCATAATTTTGCAAATTGGACCTACACGTACATCTCAAATCTTCATCCTAATCCTAATAAACGGCTGCCACACACTAATCAGTGCTCATAGCGGTTGGCAAACCATGTTATATAAACCAGATCCACCACAATTCTGGAAATCATGTCTTGTAGCAGGATTTCTGACATTAGTAGGTTATGGAGAATATCATTGCCATTTACTCAAGGCTAGAATCTGAAGCTTGACGGAAGAACATAGCAGAAATGAACTACTTTTGCAGGGTATAGCAGAAATGAACTTGACTAAGTAAATAAATCAACAACTCATTTGCTCGTAAGTACTCAGATTTTAATATTAACAAAATCTAAACCCCAAGCCCAAATGATACTGACATCAGAGTAAGAAATCCTTAGGGAGAAAGGTAAATTGGCTACTTGAAATGTCGTGGTGGAGGTCGTGGTGGAGGTGATGTTTCCTGTATGCTCCAGCATCACCAGATCGACGCAACCCCGAATAGAATGCCGCTGCCGTCCGTCCCGCCTCCCCTCCTGAACAACATAAATTCCAATAAAGTAACTCAATTTCTCAAAGTTCTCATACATGATTATCAAAGGTGTATGCCTGAAGTTGTTGAGAATGATAACGATGTACTACTCAACTATAACTGCTCCGGTAAACAGCAACGTCACACATAGTTTAGTTTTGTAAAAGGAAAATAACATATTCTCTTGGTGTACAGAATGGAATACAACTATCCAAAAAGTGTGTGAGGAAGGAGATGCAGTATGAGCGCTGATAGCCATGGTTCAATCCCTCCAACACACACAAAATGGTGTGGATGTAATCTCCAACAGCAAGGTTTTTATGTGAGCGCTGATTGCCATGGTTCAATCACTCCAACACAAAAAAAATGGTGTGGATGTAATCTCCGACAGCAAGGTTTTTTCTTCTTCTCCATTCCGACCTTCTCACTCCCTTTATTATGACTAAGGGGAGAAAACTCACCAGGAGTTGGTGGTGTCGAAAATTCAGTAGAAGCCACACCCCCGAGACCAAGGTTTTTGAGTCGCGACTTGGCGAGTCGCCGCGAGCCCTGCGGCTCAGCGTATAGTCGACGAAAGTCGCTGTATAGTCGCCATAAGTCGCTGTACCCTGATTTTTGGAAAACGACTTGGCGATTAGTCGGGGACTATACAGCGACTAATAAACCATGCCCGAGACCTCATCAGACTGCAACATCAACCATCTAACCATTAGTCAATCATAGCGTAGCAAAGGGGCTAACACGCCACATTAGCGTGCACACTGATAACGATATTGTTATGATGCCGTCATGCATGGCCGCACGGGCAGGAGCTGCTTGAGTGGTTCCAGGAGTGTGACAACGAGCACATACAGGTGGCCCGTGTCCCCATCCAGGCAGACGCCAACGGCACGCCCCATGCACCATGCTCTTCAGGTGACCGGAAAGCTCCAGCCCAGGGGATCGGATATGGCTGGAACAAAGAGCCATTGTAGTTCCTCCAGTCGGCAGTCTCACGATGATGGCAACCGCCTGACTAAATTGAAACTGCCGGCAGAACACCTGTGATCCTCTCCTGCATCAAGCATCCACCATTGTGAGATTGATTCGTTAATTAATCCAAAAAGTGTCGTTCCCCCACTCGCTTTTAAATTGTATATTTATTTTTTAAAATGCATGGATATTATTTTAAAAGGTGTGAACACTTTTTAAATCACATGCACTTAAAAAAATGCTTGAATACTTTCAAAATCATGATTGAATTCACTTCCTGGCAGGTTTGATCCACAAAATATCCGAATTCCACTTGTGAGTAAATAAAAAAAGTTGTCCCTACCACAAGAATAGGTCCAACATCGATGCACTTCTTTTTCACTTTCCTAATAAAAAGCAACAAATACTCGCTATTTCAGTTTAACAATAATAGTAACCTATGTCAAATGCTCACAATTTAGGAAAAAGTTTGCATATTTGTCTTATTAGAATAAATGAACCTTCAAAATTAAGTAGTGGCCTAAAAACTGATATATGTTTTATGCTTCTTGAGCTAGTGAGTTGTGAACTTTCATCCATTGTCTAATTTCTGGGCACATTACGGAGTGACTTTGCTTCAGTTAAAAGCATGCGCTAGTTTGCTTGATGGCCGTGCATTCACGAGTTGGAGGATTAGGTTGGTTGGCCAACATTTGTGAAGAAATAAAACGACCCACTTTAGTGAGGAAAATCAGACACAAAAGGCAACCAAGGAAAATAAAACAAACTCATGTTGTGCACATGGATTAAGAGTCATAAATTCGAGTAGATCATCAGGATACCAAAGTCGAAGGCAGTAAGTACGCAGAGAGTAACTTGCGGCTGTAGTTGACCATTTGCCTCTTGCAGCAGGTGGCCTCGGCCTCTCCAACTCCAAATGCAGCATTGGCACCAATACACTGAAAGATAAGAGGGACAAATGCAGATATGCATGCATTATGTGATTCTAAATTAAGGGCAACCTGGTGCATGTAGCTCCCGCTTGCGCAGGGTCCAGGGAAGGGTCCGACCACTTTGGGTCTATAGTAATTGATGAGGAAAAATATAAGTGCCCTTGCAATTTCGGTTGGAGGCATTGTGTTCAAAGTACAGAGCAAAGGAACATTATACAGTGTACAAATGTTGATACCTCTGAGTGATCAACAACTGCAGCCTGCAGGCATTAACATCAGATTCCATTGAATCTTCAGAGGATTGGCCACATTTGGAGCTCATCTGCAAGGCCAACATGGCCGCGTCGGAGCTCCGTCCAAGCTTATGGGGCGCAGACACGGGGCGCCAACCCTGCCGCACACAACCAGACTCTTCACCTGTGCTCTATATTGGAAGGATGGATAGGGGAGAGGCGGCCCTCAGGCACGGCCGGACACCTGAAGTGGAGGAGGAGGATCACAGGATGATAAGGGAGAAGCAGCCCGTAGCCATGGTTGGGAACCTGTCACAACCTAGGGATCGAACGGGTTCGTCGCCGGCAAGTGGAAGAGGGGCTCAGGTAAGGGAGAATTTGAATTCGCCGGAGAGGAGGAAGAGACAGCGAGGAAGGGAAGAGAAGAGCCAGTGGCTCGGATAATGATCTATTTCATTTTCGATGCCTTTCCAACACGCTACCTGGCTGGTTTATATCCACCAGTCCAGCTCTCTCATTACAAGGCCCATGGCCCAAACTATTACAAGGCCTAAAGCCCAAATTCCTCTCCACTCATTTAAACTCTCCCGCGCCTTGGTTACGCCTTCTTCATCACCTGTTTGCGCCTTCTCCCTTGGTTGACGTCCATCGTAAGCACTGCAGTACTTACAGTACCCGCCCCTGAAGAACCAGCTTGTCCCCAAGCTGGTGCCGCTGGATAACGCGCCTTGAGCACGTCATAATCTTCCCAGGTGGCTGACGACGGTGGTATTGTAGCCCATTTTATCAACACTTGCAAGTGAGAGTTGTTCCCTTTTTTCACCAGTCGCCGATCGAGCACTGCTTCTGGAATTATACCCGGTAGAGACAGATCCAACGGCTTGGGCAAATTGACGAAGATGGGGGTACGATCAGGAACATGCCCTTTGAGATGGGATACATGAAAAACTGGGTGTACCTGACAGCCTCTGGGTAACTCAAGTCGATAAGCTGCTTCTCCAATTTTGTCCAGCACTTTGTATGGCCCAAAATACTTGAGTGCAAGTTTGGGACACGGCTTGTTGACCACTATAGACTGCGTATATGGCTGGAGACGCAAATAAACCATCTCCCCAACAGCAAACACACGCTCTGATCTTTTCCTATCAGCGAACTGTTTGTACTTGCACTGAGCGCGAGCCAAATGGTCTCTCAATGCTGCAGTATGATGCTGATGTTCAGTCAACCAGGTTTGCACATCTTTATTGAGCGACGAGCTGTGTCCCAACAACTGTCCAATGTTCTGATCATGGCCATATAGAGCTTTGTAAGGAGTACATCCCAGGGAAGAATGGTACGTTGTGTTGTACCAAAACTCAGCTTGAGATAACCAAGTGGACCACTTAGCAGGAAACTCATTCACAGCACAGCGTAAATACATTTCCAGGCACTGATTAACACGCTCTGTCTGCCCATCCGTTTGGGGATGATAAGCTGTGCTCATGTGCAATTCTGTACCCCATACTCTGAACAGCTCTTTCCAAAAGGCACTCATGAATATCTTATCTCTGTCTGATATAATAACCAGTGGTAACCCATGCAGCTTGACAATGGTATTGAGAAAGACTCTGGCAACAGAAGTAGCAGTGAATGGATGTTTCAAGGGAAGAAAATGACTCACTTTGGTCAGTCGATCCACCACAACCAAAATTGCATTATATCCATCAGATTTGGGTAATCCTTCAATAAAGTCCATACTAATTGATTGCCAAGGACTGTCAGGTATAGGAAGTGGTTGCAACATACCAGGGCTTTTACACAGTTCATGCTTAGCTTGCTGACACACACTGCATTGCTTGACAAAACTTTCCACATCTGCTTTCATACCTTGCCAGCTAAACAACTGTTTTACTTTGTGATAAGTTGGTAAGATACCAGAGTGACCACCTTTGGGACTAGAGTGGAAGGCCTGTATTAACTTGGTCAGCAAGCCTGTATTTGCTCCCACCCAGATTTTCCCTTCTTGCTTGATGAGGCCTTCCTGTAACTGAAAACCAGGACAAGCCTTGCTGTCCACTGCTAACTTTTGTAGCATAAGTTGAGCATTAGGGTCTACAATATATGAATTGAGGATTTCCTGAATCCACACAGGTTTGCTGGTGGATACTGCCTATGCAACAAACAGATGAGCCACCCTCGACAAAGCATCTGCTACAGTATTTTCCACCCCTTTTTTGTATTGTATGCTGAACTGAAGCCCCACCAACTTTGTCATTGCTTTTCTCTGAAGATATGAGGTCATATTTTGGTCCCCCAAATGACATAAGCTCTGATGATCCGTTTTGATAACAAACGGTGCTCTAGATAGATATGATCTCCACCTATCCACTGCCATCATAATAGCTAGGAACTCTTTTTCATAGATTGAAGATTTTTGACTGGCCACTCCCAATGCTTTACTGTAATAAGCCACAGGGTGACCCTCCTGAGTAAGTACAGCTCCCACTCCAGTGTTGCAAGCATCTGTCTCTAATGTAAATGTCTTGTTGAAATCAGGAAGGGTAAGTACTGGAGTAGTTGCCATAGCTCTCTTCAACATTTGGAAAGCCTGCTGAGCAGATTCAGACCACACAAAAGCTTGTTTCTTCAGCAAAGCAGTCAGGGGTTTGGCAAGCAGACCATAGTGGTGAACAAATTTTCTGTAATAACCTGTTAATCCCAAAAATCCCCTCAATTCAGTGACTGATATGGGAACAGGCCAATTCACCATAGCTTCTGTTTTAGCTGGGTCAGTGGCCACTCCTTGATCAGAAATAATGTGACCCAGATATTCCATAGATTGTTGTGCAAAAGCACACTTACTTTCCTTCACGTAGAACTGGTGCTCTTTCAGAAGATCAAACACAGTCTATAACTGCTCTAAATGTTCCTGAAAAGTCTGACTGAACACCAGAATATCATCCATAAACACCAAGACAAACTTCCTGTTTGGTCCTGCAAACACAAAGTTCATTACACATTGAAATGTGCCAGGAGCAGTGGCCAATCCAAATGGAACAACTTTGAACTGAAACTGGCCATGGTGAGTTTTAAATGCAGTTTTGTGCTCATCTTCCTCTTTCATCCTGATCTGGTGATACCCAGCTCTAAGGTCTAACTTGGAAAACCACTTGGAGCCTCCTAATTCATCCAATAACTCATCAATCACAGGCAATGGAAATTTACTTTTGATTGTCAGGTCATTCAACCTTCTATAATCCACACAGAATCTCCAAGTTCCATCTTTCTTATTCACCAGCAAAACAGGAGAAGCAAAAGGACTTATACTGGGAGTAATCAGCCCTGCTTGTAACATTTCAGAGACCTACCTCTCTATTTCATCTTTTTGCAGAGGAGAGTACCTGTATGGTCTACAGTTTACTGGTACAGCATCAGGTTTCAAATGGATTGCATGGTCCAGGGCTCTGTGAGGAGGAAGTGTCTTTGGTTCTTGAAATACTTCTTTGTTTCTATCCAAGATCTGTTGCACTGCAGGAGGAATTTCTACAGCAGGTTCCATAAAATTGCGGTTCAGAAGTGTTGTTGCCCACACATCATTCCCCTTTTCCCATTTCATTAATTGCTCAACTGATATTTCCTCAATATGGTCTTGCTATCCTGGCAACACTCCTTGTAGCCTGACCTCTTGTCCTTCATATTGGAATTGTATCCACTTCGCTGCCCAGTGACACTGCATAACACCCCATTGCTCAAGCCAATCTATACCCAGAATAATGTCATGACCACCCAGGGGAAAAACATGCATAGGACTGGTGAAACTATGCCCTTGCAACCACCAGGTTAATTGAGGGACACATTCAGTGCACCTAACCAGATTTCCATTAGCCACTCTGACTTGCATTGGCATAGGTAACTTTGCTGTAGTCACAGAAATTCTGCTCAACAGAGCCTGATCCACAAATGAGTGAGTATTGCCTGAATCTACTAGAATGAGAATAGCCTGATTTCCAACCAATGCCCTCAACTGATTGTTCCGGGGTGAGGTGCTCCTGACAATGCTGTTGCTGATAAAGCTGCACATTCCTCATGACCATTTGTCACAAGAGCATCAAACACTGCATCAGAGATAATCTCATGAGGATCCACCATTTCTGCAGCCTTGAGTTGACCTGCTGGAACAGTGGGTTGGTTACACGTGTGACCTGGCATGAATTTCTCTCCACACTTATAACATAACCCATTAGCACGTCTGTACTCCTTGAGCTGTTTTGCTTTCCACAAGTCACCTGTGGCCAGCTAAGGTTTACTGTCAGTCTTTGTGTATGAACTCTTGGAGAAAGGTGGCTTAGGAGTTTTTTGTTGCAGCAATAATCCTTCCTGAACTGAGGCATACAGGGCAGCCATTTGTACTGTAGAAGGTATCTGAACTTCTACCCCAGCTCGAAGTTCGTCCTTCAGTCCCATCACAAATCGAGTGATCAGAAATGTGTCGCTGATTGTCGGCTCATACAACCTGACCGTATACACCAAGTGCATGAACTGGTGCTTATATTCTTCGACAGTACCAGTCTGCTTGAGTAGCATCAGCTCCTTCATCTTCTGACGGTAAACGTCCACATCAAATTCCTTCATAATGGCCTCACAAAATTGTTCCCAAGTATGGAATGCCGCAGTCTGCTTGAACGCTTGGTACCAATGTGCAGCATTATCCGTCAGGTACAGAGAAGCAGAAGTAACCTTGAAATTTTCAGGTATGTGATATAACTGGAAGAAAGCCTCGCATCTATCCAACCAAATCCGCACATCAGAACCATCGAACCTTGAAAAATCCATCTTAGGCATCCACTGGCGTTTGTTACCACTCTCCTCGACCGCGAACGACATCGGCAACTGAACAACAGGCAGTGTAACCAGTACCTGAAGTGGTGGTGGAGGTGGTGGTGGTGGCTGCCTATACCGCGGTCCTGTGCCCAGAATCCCATCCGAGACCTCCGATGTTGTGGGTGAAGAGCTCTCGCCTTGCCCTGTGGTCTTGTCTCCTCTCGCCGCATGAAGCTGTCCCTGCTGCACTTGCCCCAACGTGTCGCAGGACAGATCCACCTTGACATGCACTTGATCCAGGCGCGCCGCTTGCTCCGTGAGTTTCACATCCAGCGATGCCAGCTTCGCGCAAATGTCATCCACAACCGCCAACTTGCTCTGGTTTTAGCGAAGCACGGCGAATTCCTTCAGCATCCGCTCCTGGAGCGCCTCCATCTCGTCCGTCAGGAACCTAGTCTACGGATTAGGCTTGAATGTCGTCGTGGCTGCAATTTCCCCCAAATCAACCCACCTCAGGTCCAGAATTACTCAGATCAAGCCCGAGAGCGATCTGAAACCTTCGCGTCGGATTTGCTGGGTACGAAGTGGGGAAATTTTTTTGGGCGCGTGGACGGAAGCGGTGGCTCTGATACCATACTGTCACGACCTAGGGATCGGACGGGTTCGTCGCCAGCGAGTGGAAGAGGGGCTCAGGTAAGGGAGAATTTGAATTCGTCGGAGAGGAGGAAGAGACAGCGAGGAAGGGAAGAGAAGAGCCAGTGGCTCGGGATAATGATCTATTTCATATTTGATGCCTTTCCCACATGCTACCTGGCTGGTTTATATCCACCAGTCCAGCTCTCTCATTACAAGGCCCATGGCCCAAAGTATTACAAGGCCTAAAGCCCAAATTCCTCTCCACTCATTTAAACTCTCCCACGCCTTGGTTACGCCTTCTTCATCACCTGTTTGCGCCTTCTTCCTTGGTTGACGTCCATCGTAAGCACTGCAGTACTTACAGAACCCAACCAGAAGTGGTGCAGAAGCATCTAGATCGGACGGACGCCCCGCGCCCCACAAGCCTCCACGCGCAGTGCGCCCAAGCCGCCCATGCCCTGCCTCGATCCCGTCTGGATCGGGAGAGCCAGCGCCCAGCCCCGGCCTCGCCTTGCCACCTAGCTTTCCTCCTCTCCCTAGCAGGGAGGAGTCCCAGAGGCGCCATGGTAGCAAGGTCGGGGAGCCGCCAATGGCCGCGACGTTGCGTGCCGCCGGCGGTAGAAGGCCGCGGGTCCCCGGTAGTGGATGGGCGCGGGTGTATTGGCACTTGGTGTAGGGGTAGGCGCGCCGGCGGGGTAGGCGGCGGCGGCGGCGCACGACGGCAGACGGCGGTGAGGGGCGGGGTGGGGCTGGATGTCCAAATGAGATCGAGAGGACGGCTGGGTTTGTTTTTCTATTCTATCGCTTGTACCATTTCAGGTTCAGTTAATATGAGGATTGCGGGCCGAGTTACTAAAAGTTACAGAGACCTTTGTGTAAAAACGCCGCGACGGTGAACCCGACAAACTCAATCCGTGCTTTATTATCTCTATATATACTACTATTACTACTCCTAATGGAGCAGTTGGTGAATAGTCTCCACGGTTTATTTTCGCTGATTTTTTCGTCTCTCCTCCCACCCCCCTCCCATCCTGGTCCATCGGTTTATTTTTCTCTCCACTCTTTATTACAACCAGGACTTTCCTAACGTATAACAAATCACGGATCTAACTTCCTTAAATTATTCATATCAATCGATTCCTTTTATTGGTTCAATTTGTCTTAGGAAACAAATAACAAATTTTTATGAAACAAATAATATATTTGAATCTAACTTTCCTAACTTATCTAAATCAATCGATTTCTCTCATTAGTGAAATTTGTTTTAGGAAACAAATAACAGACATGTCACAAACTTTCCCCCCAATAAATAGTTTCTTAACATTTGCAAACTTTCCTAATCAGACATGTCACAAACGGGCAGGTACTGATAACATGCTACCAAACAATAAAATCCCATTTGCATAGAAATCAGTTCAAAAATCCTAACTTTCCTAAATTTTTACCTTTCCTTGATAACATCCAATATTTCTTATGTTTTCCACCTATTGAAGGAAATCACCCCTCCATCGATATTAGCATTTTTTGGAATGAGATCTCTGGGTTATGATTTTTTTGCGATTCTTTTCAATTGTGACCTCTCCTTCCACTCCGGCTCCTTCTCGCATAATAACCTCCACCACAGCCAGCTGACGCCACCCTAGACCTCTTGCCTCTCCACACCTTCTCCTCCACCTCCTCCTCGTACTCCATTGACAATCCCTCCGCCACATTTGTCCACAGCGGTGTCGAGGGCATGGCGCAACAGCGTACCAGTGGTAGAGCAGCACATAGCAGCAGGAAGAAGCACGCAGCAGGCGAGGCAAGCGGCCGACGGTGAAGGGCAGAGATGCGGCTAGCGTGGCTGAGGGGGCGGCCGGCAGAAGATGGCCGCGACAGGAGGCGGCACGAGGCAGGGGCGCGACAGCGGGGCGAGCGAAGGGATAGGCGGCAGCAGACGGGGCGAGCGCAGCCAGCGAGAGTGTGACACGCGGTCAGGGTGTGCGTCGCGCGGGGCACAGTGGTGCGGTGGCTGCGGCGAGCGTGATGGCAACGACGGGCACGACGGACGCGGTGTGGCACGTGCATGGGCATGGAGAACCAGAGAGGGAGTGGCCCCGCGGGCGCGGAAGAAGAGCTGAAGGCTCGGGCATGGGCGCGAATAGGAGCGGGCATGTGCCACGGGGTCAATCTGAGGAGCTCAGTGGCTACCCCTGCAATGGCCATGACGGACGGCGGTTCTCGGCCACAGCGAAATACCTAACGAGAGCAAACGAGAGGGGAAACTGGGGAAAGGCAAGAGGAGATCACAGCGGTGTTAATGGCACCCTAGGGGAAGACAGGGGAGCTCAGGGCGGCGCGGATCGAACGGCAATGTCGCGGTGGCCGAAGGTTGAGGAAGACGACAACGACGTCGATCTGGGGGTGCTGGACTTGATCTCGTTGGCGCAGACGAAGTAGCGGAGGCATTCGGAGCTCCTCGACAAGCTCCTAGCCAGCAGGGAGGGCAGTGGCCGTGTGGACGGGGTCGGTCATGGTGGCCGTGGCATCTGACTTCGTCCAGATCACCGGGATCGAGCAAGCGAGGAGGAGAAATGGATCTGGGAGGGGGCGTCGAGGAGGAGTGAGGCCATGGGGGCAGGGGAGGCAGGGCGTCACCCTTATCCATTCCCCTTCGATGCCGGCGAGGTGGTCGGGCGGGAGCCTGGCTCTGTAGCGACGGGCTCGGGGAATAGGAGAAGACGACCGTGCGGGGACAGGACCACTGGGTCGGTTCGGTGGCAAGGCCCGGGGGTAGGGGGAATCCTCACACACACACACTCTCCCCCTCCCTCTTCTAGTTAGGGATAGACTAGCAAACATGCACGTGCGTTGCAACGGGAGACAAAAAAAACTATGCTTGGCTATCACACATTGTCATATTCTTCAGCTCTAGCCAACCTTTGTCATGCTTCCCACTGGCTTCTAGTGACAATGGTGGCATGTTAAACCTTGGTCGCGGTTCCCAGTTCATCTGAGCTTTGCCTCTACATCTACGACCTCATGAACAATGCCCCCATGTTGTTAAACGATGTGTTACATCTCTTAGTTTGGAAATTACATATATATTTGAGAAAATATTAACCAGTCAAAATCATGAACCAAATTTAAAATTAAACACCCCACTTGAATGATAGAGCTCCTTTAAAAATTGTCGACCAAATGAAAATTGGAAACCCAATCCAAAACCAACGTACTCAATTGAATGAGAGGCCTTTAACCCCTAGGGAGATTAGTGATATAATGGATTTTATTTGTGACCAAACAATTTACATAACCTGTGGGTATCAAACTACAAGCATAATTGCATCGAATATAAATTACACAATAGAGATATGAGAGCGGCAAACACATTAAACCACACCTTGTAAACTTTGCAGAAAAACCATGTCACATCTTGCTTACACCAAAACTTAACGAATGACCCCCACTCAAGAACAACGTCAACAAAAAGTGCTAGCATCAGCTATTGCATATGCATGACTTTTCATTCAAATAAGCATGTAGTGTTTTAAACAAAGACTATGAAGGTGCCCTTGAATTTGAAATCAATAATAGAATAATACATGTGCTGAAGTAACAATTATATGCCATCTAGCTTTCGTTCTCAGTTGCATTGGCCCCATCACAGGAATATGGATAAACACATCTTTTTTGAACTAAAAGCTACTGTGGCAATTCATCAAACAACCGACTCTCATGTTTTTGAGAAAATTCAGGTAAACAATGTAATTGACTTGGATGTTTCCTGATGTTCGTCTCACCCATTCAATCTAAATTTTAATATTGGTTATGTAGTTTGCAGAAATTGTTTTTTAATGTAACATTATAAGTTAATTCTTTTTCATCTTATTTCAAAACTGTGTTGGGGAGCTGTTACACCTTTCTCTAGTGTACAAATATCAAACCCACATACATAAATTTGATAATCCTTATGTGCGCGACTAATTTGCGGTCAGCCTCCCATGTTGTCGTTCCTTTCCTAACCATCCCCACGATCTCTTAATAATTTATCCTCCATCCTACATACAGTGAAAAAAATACTTTCAATTCTTTCGATGTATTTATCATCTATTGCTATGTATGTATTTTTGTATCTAAAATGACTCTGATGTGTCACATACTCACATGGCATCTAAGTCATGTATATGCACCGTAAGTACATAGTTTTAGCCATGTATATGCACCGTAAGTACATAGTTTTAGTCATGTATATGCACCATATGTACTTAGTTTTTCTTCCTTACATCGTCGAAATCGGCTTTGATGATGACATGCTTGTACCGTACAACTTCTGCTCTTCCCTGTATTGGAATCTTACCCACTGTTGTCCATGTCCAAGTATAGAAATGCAGTATAGAGGTGATCTTCCCCATCCCTTTTGTTCATGTGCTCTATTGTAGTGAGACAGTGACAAACTCCTCGTAGTCAATCAATCCCAGGTACTTCTCATATCGTCCTCGCCTAATTCAGACCTAAAACTCTAGGAACAGGTAAAATTAAAAACTGAAAGAAACTTGGTCTGGGATAACAATTTTGTTAGGAAACAATAGCTTCTAGTGTTGCAGTTTATGATTCCAGTGCTAGAATGCCAATTAGATGCTGAAAAAAATATGTTCGCTGACCGTACCGTAGGCGTTACTTATTCAGAAAAATATTGGAGGCCTTGTTCAGTCGGGTGGCCGTCGAGTCGACTCCTCGCATGTGCCTCCTCGACGCTTCATGAAACATTATCAAAGCTATGGATCGATGAGCGCGCAGCGTTCTTGCACGGACAGAGAAAGATGTGGACAGATAATTCCGTTGATGGAAGTTGGAGCAGATGAGTGCCCGAAGTTCCTGCTAAAAATTGTTAGACACAAATTTTTGGTTTGACCAGAATTACACAAGCACCAAAAGAGAACAACAATATTTTGATCATCTAACATCCTGAAGTGCATAAGGAGGAGGTAACACAGGTTCAGAAAAAAAAATTATATCACTATACACCGTTGCCAAAATACAAAGATCCTTGACGGGTGTTTCCTTGTAATTCTTCTTGAGCACTCGTGCATAGTTGGAGGTTGTCTTCTAGGCGGAGAAGGTGCTCTGAAAAAGATCGATGTTCTTTCATTTTTTTTATTTTTTTAGAAAAGGAGGATGACCCCCGGCCTCTGCATCTGGACGATGCATGCGACCACTTTATTAATTATTCTCACAAGACCTTACAAAGTCACACAACAGTAAGACTAAAGCCACCGTCTAAGCAACAATTGTCGCTACACCTATCCAAATGATGAAGGGGCACTGATAGCCTGGGCCTAATACCAAACAGACATCGCAGCCAAACCTAAACATCTAAGACCTGAGGTCCCAACCAGGACGCCTGCCTGGTATGGGGCACCTACCAGTCCGGCGCACTCCTCAACCAGGACGCCTGCCGGGTATGAGGCCGCCGCAGCCACCTGCCACGAGTTCATCTTCAGAGCTGTATTGTTGCATCTACCGTGCCAGGTCTCTTTGCCATCGACGCCACCACGACACCAGACAGCGCCGTCCTCCTGTGCGAGTCCATCCTCCCACATTGAACTCCGAATCTGCACAGCACCACGCCGTCAAGATCCGTCGCCATCAATATGTAGGATGAAGCACCGCTCCACCAAAGAAGCTGTCCGCTGGTCCCGCGAAACCGAGTGCACCCCCAAGAATGCCGCCCCAAAGGGGTTACGACACATGAATGCTGCCAACATCCGATCAGCTAATCTAGGGTTTCCCCCGGAGGTATTGAGTAGAGTTGGGAGCTTCACCTCGATGATGCCTTCATGAAGGAAACGATGATAAGGGCATCGTCATCACCGGCTCTGGCCATCAACCGAAGACCAGGTATTCACCCGGATCCGTCCCAAGAAATCCACCCAACAACCTGTGCACCGTCTCGACCGCCTTCAAAGCCCCGGATCCAGCCGCCTAGATCCGGCGACCAACCGCAGCAACAGTGCCACCGTGGGATCCCTGGCGCACCGGCCACTGCCTGAGTGTGCCACCACTGGAGCCTAGGAGGAGGGCTCCCACCCCGCCTCGCCAAGACGCAAGAGCCGCCGAGAATGATCCCGCGCGCTCATCACCGTCTCTGATCCGAACCAATCCAAGCAGATCGCCGTCACAGATCCGCCTTGGACAGGGACTGCACCACGCCATGCCGCCGCGGGAAGCCCTAGCTTCACCAGCCGCCACCCTCCAGGGCCGTCGTCCCGGGATCCAGACAGAACCTCGTCGCTGCCACCAGCCAAGTTCCGCCACCGCCGACCGGCCACTACGACCTCCGCCGCCATGCCGCCGATAGATCTGGGCGAGGATAGCCATCCTCCCTGAGGACACACGCCGCAGCCTCTTCTCAGCGTACTCGCACGAGAAGCCACCATGGCCGCGTCCCCACACCTCGCCGGATGCCACGCACGTGCCGCCCCGCCGCCGGCGAAGGCCGCCGCCACGAGGAGACATGCACGCAGCCGCCACACAGCTCGGCGTCGACCCATCTGCAGCCGCGCCATGGGCCCGCCACCGTCAAGATCGTCGCCGCCACGCCGCCAGGATCCGCGCGCCTCGGCGCCTTCGCTTGGCCTGGCCGCTCCCGCAGGCCACGAATGCGAGGAAGGGAGAAGGCCCCCGCCGCCAGCCACCGCGGGGGGCTTTGCCCCGGCGGCTCTGGCCGACGGCGGCGGGGAAGGGGAGGAGGAGGAGGGCTAGCGGCAAGGGGTGGCGGCGCCGCCCGTGTCACCCGCGGGAGGAGCGACGCGGGGGCTCGATGTTCTTTCATTAGTACAAAAGAAAATAGACACTAAAAATTCCCTTTGTTGGTGTTGCTCTCAAGGCAGAATTGTGAAGGTAGACTCTACATCAAAGTACCCGAATTGAAGTTGAGTACTGACTTTAGGTCCTGGCGTAAACAAGGAAAACCAGAATAATAAGACGTCTATAAATAGAGATAGAGATATCATATCATCTATACTTCGGAACTAAAACCAAATCCGTGGTAAACACTTGCTTTTTTGGTTAGCACAATCTTGATAACAGCTCCCAAATCAGACCTTTCTCCTTGGCTTTGCCCGATTACCTTGGTAGTACATAAACGTATGAGAAAGAAAAAGTCACTTGAGAATTCAGATCACCGTGACCTGTGGGATTCTGCACCATAAAACTGTAATCTCACAGAGACATCACCGAAGCAGCAGCGGCGGGAAAACCCTCGTGCCTCGGCCGCCGCACAGCAACCGACGCCGCCATCCGCCGATCCAAAACAAAATTGAACTCGCTTGATTGCCAACGGGGCCATATCTGAGCACCCTTCTGTGACCCGGCTAGCCTTCCCTCCGATCTGAGCACCCATAGCACCGGCATGGTGTGGTCCGAGTTGAGCAGAGAGAAAGGTTTGTCTCTAGTTTGTTTTGCGTGCTTGGAGGCAGAGTTGTCTCCTGTTTTGCGGCTGCTGCTGATAGTTTGTGTGCTTTGGTGTGAGGAGATGAGACGTAAGAAGAGGTGGAGGAAGGGGGTAAAGTGTGCAACCACGCATGAGAGGAGTATGGTGGTGTTGGCTTCGTCGCCGTCAGCCTCGGCGAGGCTCTTCTGTCCCGCGAGATATCATGGCAGCCATGGCGGCCTGTCGTCCTGCTTGCCCTGATTCGATGGGGATGCACGTACCTGTGGGATCGTCCTCGGCTTATGCCTCATCGTCCGGCGACTCTCGTATTTATGGGATGGGTAAGAAACGGGTTCGACTCGACTCGAAGCGAGAGTCCTGATCGTGAGGGACAGGGAGGCACAGGGAGACACGAACGTGAGAGAGAAGCGATGTGGTGGCTTGGCAAAATCGAGTTGGCTCGTTGTCTTTTTAGGGGTAGCTGGCCTTTCATTATTAGGTAAAGAAATATACGTAGGTAAAACAGTACCACCTCATATGTATAGGAAATAATATAGATGAAAAAAAAGCGTAAAATCACAGGAAAAAACGTATTGTGACGGTGAATCCAAGGAGTCAGTTCGTGCTTTATTATTATTATTATTATTATTATTATTATTATTAGGGAAAAACTAGCACAAATGTCCGTGCATTGCAACGGGAGAAAACAATTTTTCATGTTCGTGCGTTTGTGCGTTGCCATGGGAGAACACTCATGTATGTGATGCTATCAAGATCCGTCTTAACTGAAAACTTAATTGTCCATTTGTTAAAGTAACATACATGCATAAAGAGATATGGTTAAATGTCCATGCATTTCTATGCAGAAAAAAATGCAATTGATTGTAACTTTATCATTTGCCAATTAAACCTAGGTACCTTGACCACCTTTAACTCTCTTGTCACCTAAGTAACCTAAATCTACTTTAGTCACGACTAATGTAGGAGAAAAGTCTCTGATTAAAAAAAATATAAATCAAACATATATAGTTTAGGAAGATGGTATGTATTCCCGTCATTGACCATCTAAATTTGTTCATAGCCTCTTAGATATTTTTGGAAACATCGTACATCAATATCACGCTTAGCAATCTCAAGCGTGGTATTGGCTGAATCTCAATGCAAAAATTCAAAACATGCATCCTATCTACTGCTTCTCAGCTTCAGTAAACAACAGAGCATTGTTTTCATAGTTGGAAATTAAATCGGATGAAATTAGCAATGCAATGTACAACAGACAAACCAAAATCTGAGTTTATCTATACACTACGATCCATTGTGATCTATATGCTGGAGTTACCTAAACAAATACTATTGATAAGAGTAGGTCTGACAAACAAACAAAACTACCATAGCACCGCACGTCTTCACATGCACATAAAATTGCAGCTTAGAAAAGCTTATGCTGGTTTTACCCTTATTTTCCTTTTCTTTTGAGGTGATTTTTTTTCGTGAGTTCACTAGAAGCCCGTCAGGCCGAAGGCACGCACGAAGAAACAGACCTGCTCCTGGACCGCTCCCCCTTCTTCGATTCCTTCCTCCTCCCATGGCGCTCTCTCGCCCCTTCTCTCTCTGTAGAGCCAACTAATCAAGCAAAGCCTCCCCGCTTGGCCTCTCTTTCTTTCGGCAATCAAATTCACATCTATTCCCGAAACAGCCCCTTCCTTGATTCTCCAGAAAACTTAAGAACATATATAAATTGACGAATAATGATGAAAAAGGGCGAGGTGGGACTATATAATTTGTTAGCGAACGTGTTTGTAACGCAAGAAAAGGTTCGCACACTTGGCTATAGCGTTGTGGGCACGAAGGAGAGGCTAGCGGTTCAATAAACAAAAGTTGACTAACATAACATGTATACACCTACACTACATGTAAATAGGGTCTTATATATGAACTGAGGTTGATGGATAGATAAAAAGTATCGCGAACATTGCCGAGTAAGTAGCACTGGATCAGATCGCTGGAGAGTAATATTACTATAGACTGTATGAAGACTACATGTATTTTCAGCTGAGCAACTAACAACCTCACGCTATTTGCCGAATAGAAGTCATCAAGATACCCATGTTAAACCACATGGATATTGCTTGATCAAAGCCACACAAACAGCTTGAGCCTTTGGGCATCAAAGTCTTTACATTTTCCTTGAAAGAGTAATTGACTAAATATCCTACCTGGAGAGGAAGATAGCTTGAAAATGTGCAGACCATCTCAGCGGTAGCTGGTTGGTCACGTTGTTCAACATGTACTACTCAAAATTGCATCCGGTTGCTGCCATTCTTGTTTGAAATAACATAAGCACTACACCTTTTTTTTCCTGGCTAATTAAAGCAGCTACAGAAAGAAATATGTTGTGCAAACTCTATGAGCCAATTGTGCATTTAGACGGAAGTTTCATTAGGGAGTTGAGATTCCAATGGATGTACTACCAAGTGCCAAATTCTTGAAGCACTGCGATTTTTCTGGCAAACTGAACTAACCATAACTTGATAGCATGGCAATTTGATCAGCAACTACTAACAAAAATGATTAAAAAATGGGGCCACAAGTGTACTGATGAGTACGCCCTGATTTTCCCATCTGCATTTTTCTTTCACACCAAGCGATTCTGCTCAGGAAGTATCCCAAATCATCTCAAAATAGAAATCCCAAATCCCTGGAGCGGACATAGTCCCCCGTGGATCCATCTTGAGGACTAATCGTCCAGAGCTCTCCTCGCTCCAGCGTTCGGATTCTCAAGCGGCGCTCGCGTACGCCATATCGTCAGATGGAAGTGGGACGGGAGATGCCACATAAGGCAGCGGAGAGCTCGACGGCCGGCCACCGATAGGCGAATGGCAGATGGCGGAAGGATGAATGGCGGCAGTCTTGTGGTGGAGCGTGATTTCCAGGTGCTCGGGTAGTCAGCACCCATTGATCGGGGTCGCGACCAACCCATCGATCCTTCTCGATCCAGCCTCGTCCCCGATCCTCCATTTGGGTCGATCGACCCCAGATCAGGGGACGTAGCACCAACCCACGAACCAGCCAACTATGGGCCACTACTTACATGTGAGAAAGCTTCAATCAAGAGAACAGTAAATTGAGCGACACATTATAGCAAGAACCCAATGTGGAATAGGAGAAGATCCCGGTGGCATGCTGCCCAACTTCCATTCTCTCTCAGCTGTGTACTCTCTCCCATTTCCCTCCTCCTCAATTCTCTCCTCTTCAGCCCTCCCAGCACACACCGCACGCACGGGCTCATCCATGACGGCAGACACATCCTCCACCTCATCTCGCCCCCAGACGTATCTCTTCTGCCCAGCCTCTCTCTCGTCACCCGCATCCTTGCCTTTCACTTCGCCTCATCACGCGCGCCCCCTAACGCAAGGTCGCAAGCGGCCAGCCCAGCTCCAGCAGGCCTGCCAGAAGATACACGGGCACTAGGAAATCACAGAGATGGACTGCACCGAAGTCGCCGGCGATCGATGCCTTTTTTTCTTTTTGAGATCGAGTCTAATCGTTTTCGGGTGTGCTCAATATATGGATCTCTCCTAGCTCTCTTGCGTGTTCGATCAGGACACGGGAAGGTTCCTTTTTTTTGAGAACGACACGGGAAGGTTCTGTGATGTGGGGAAATCCACGATGAAAGGTTTGGGGGCCTCGGTATATCGGAACGCACGAGTTTTTTCTAAAGCGTGATTGACGTATTAGTACCACCTCGTTTATATTATGATTTTGTCCATACAATTTGTAAAAGCGTATTATGACATGAGAAGAAAGCGTATTGTGATGGTGAACCCGACAAAGTAAATCCGTGCTTTATTATTAGGGAGAGATCACGCACAGATTAAGGAAAGATCTATTATTATGTACTAACCCTTTAAAAGCATGAAGTGCGGACCAAAATATCATCACACGTGTCTATTGATTTCTATATGGTCCACATCAGTCACTAAAATGCGTTTGATTAAAACACCTGTTTAGAGCATCTCCAACAGCCGCGCTAAAACAGCGTCGTGCCGCAAAATTGACCTTTTTAGCGCGCGCGCAATAGCAAAAGTGGCTCCAGCGGATGCGCGATAAATGCACGTGCGACATATAGAATACAACGCGTTGTCCGAATCGCCATCGCGCACTGCGTATTTTGTGTGCGCGCTTCTGCGCGCCGCACACTCAAGCGCTCACGCCGCACTTTCTCCACCGCACCACCTTCGCCCCGCCCCGCGTCGCTGCTGGCAAATTGACCCGATGGACGACCGCGCCGGCACCCCCTACCCCTTCCTACACCCACGACCCCTCCGCGGCCTCCGCCGCCGCTGCCGCCGCAAACCCTAACGCGGGTAGCTTTGGCTTCGCCTCCGCCGGCGTTCCACCAAGCATCAGCGTCGGATGACCTCGGCGGCGGATGGCCTCGCGCCGGCGCCCGCCGTTAAGCCACGTGCCCCCCTCTCGAAGCTCCCAAATGCGGCGCGGCCGAAGAAGGGCAAGGTTTCCGTGAACAACAAGGCGGAGGATGGCTCCGACTTCTCCAAGCCGTTGAGGAAGAAACTTGCAGGGCGTGCGACGGCCACGGCGGCTACCGAAGCGCCGACAAGCTCACTTGTTGAGCCGGCGGCCGACGCACACAAGGTGTTCGAGGAAATGCCCCAAAGGTTAAAAAAATCGCCAACTTTTTTTGTGTTATTTTTTGAATGCATACATATAGATAGCTCATTTGCTTCGTTGTATATCCTTTATAGTGTCAACGATGAGGCATATATGTCAACTATGGGTGTTGACTCCAACAATTCTCATTGGTCTCAAACCAATGACATGCATTTCGATGATCATGAGTTCAAGGTGGACGAGGATGGTGAGGGCATTGTCGACGCATCGAAAGGAAGAGGAGGCAAATACATAAACGATGAAGACATATTGCTATGCAATACTTAGTTGCAAGTGTCAAGGGATCCATACGTTGGAGGTGATCAAGTAGAGATGCATATTGGAACCGGATGAAGGAGCACTTTGATCTACACAACAAGAGTGGAATTGACCGGTCGACATGATCTCTTCGCTCCCGGTGGTTGACAATCAACCGAGATTGTCAAAAGTGGGCGGCCGCACAAAAGGCGGTTGACAACTTGAACCGAAGTGGCACTAATGATATAGATAGGGTAAGTGCCATTTCATCCATGTTCATCATGCTTGTTCTTGGTGTTTGTAGTGCTAACTTGTTTTGTTTTTTGTAGTTTAATATTGCACAAAACTTGTTCAAATAAGAGGAGAAGAAGACCAAGAAAGGGAAGATCAAGAAAGGAATTGAAGGATGGTGAGAAATGAAAGAAGTGTGAAGGCATTGATGATGTTGATGAGAGCAACAAACGCAAGCGAACAATTGAGTTGGATGATGATGAAGAAGAGGCATCAAGTGATGACGGCAAGAGAAGCCCTACACTAAACTCCGTTTCATACTCGAAGACAAAAGGACTAGATGGGTGCAAGAAAGACGTAAAAGAAAAGAAGAAGAGGAAAGGGGATGATGAGCTCAAAAATGATAAGGAAGCTGTTGTGAAGGCAAGAAAAGAAGCAAACGAGGTGAGGAAGATGCCAAGGACCCAAGATGCCGCGACCGAGGAGAGGAGGTTGGCGGCCGAGGAGAGGAGGGTGGCGGCCGAGGAGAGGAATGTGACATTGGAGGAGAGGAAGGTGGGCATGGAGGAGCGATCTAGGTTGTTGGAATGGAAGAAGTACTTGTTCTTTTTGGACACATCTACCCTCAATGAGGCGCAAAAGGAGTATGTCAATCTTACCATGAAGAAGTCTTGATCCAAAAAAGAGCCATGATTCACGGCATGGGTGGTAGTGGCATTGGCGGCATGGGTGGCGGTGGCATAGGCGGCATGGGTGGCAGTGGCATTGGCAACATGGGTGGCAGTGGCATTGGCGGCATGGGAGGCATCAGTGGCATTGGCGACATGGGAGACATTAGTGGCTTCGGAGCTACCATGGGCGGCATGGGTGCCATGGGTGGCTTTGGAGCTACCATGGAGACCATGGGAGGCATGGGTGGCTTCGGAGCACCTCCGGGCGGCATTGGCGACATGGGAGGCATGAGTTTTGCGTCTCTCATGGGAGGCATGGGAGCACCTCCGGGCGGCATGGGCGGCATGTCGTCCGGTGTGCCAACACCTTCACATGATGCCGTTGAAGATCTTGCCATCACCGCGCGCGACAATGAAGAGGAGGAGGAAGAATCCTCTTCAGATGATGAATCGGAGGAATAGGAAGAGGATGATGAAGATGAAGATGAAGACGAGGACGAGGCTAGATTGTTGATGGGCCATTCGTTGGTGTGAACTTTTGTGTCATGGAACTTGGTTTGGATTTTGAACTTGGTTGGATGATCTTATGGGCATGAACTTTTTATGTCATCATGAAATTGTTTGTGTGATTTAAATTATGCCATGTTTGTTTTGATGTTTGAAATTCATTTTGTGTTCAAAATGTGTCCAAAATGCAACATATGGCAAGCGCCGGCTGCTCGCGTGCGCTGCATTTTAGCGCCCTGCTGGAGCTACGTGCGTGCTCTGCATTTTAGAGCAGCCGCTGGAGCAAGTGCTTGCCGCCGTGTCAAAACGGGCGAACGACGTGCTGCAAACTAATTTTTAGCGCGCCGCGCCTTGGGCGGCTGTTGGAGATGCTCTTAGCAACGGCAATCGTGCAAGCGCTAATCAATACACGAACAGCCGCACGCCGCAACTCGCACCTGCACCCGCCCATTTCCATCCCCGCGTGTGCCACTCTACCGACGCCCGAGCGCCGCACTAGAGCCTCCCAGCGCAACTGTGAGCCGCGTGTGCCGCAAGAGCCCAATTGCCAGGAGTTACCCGCCATCGGCCACGCGGGCTGCTTCACTACCAACCGACGCCACTTCACCGGACTGAGGCGTCGCCCCTCGACCGCGGCCCCACCAGCCGGAGCCCAATCACCTGGAGCGCTGCGCTACCGCAGCCCCGACTGTCGACGGAAGCACGCCGCAGATAGGACAGAAGTGTTGCTGCCACCATTGTTGCCCCAAGGTGGTGGTTCCAACGAGGAGCGCTAGATGCGAGCGGACCTCCACATCCGGGAAGATGGGAGTGGATCCCGTGCTCCTGCCGAGGAAGTTGGACGGCGCCACGAGCGGTTGCCTCCAGTGGTAGTGGCTCCCCTCCATGGCGTCCATGAGCGACCGAAAATGTCGTACAGAACCATGGTTCAGCCGAACCTACGCTCGACACCATTGATTTCTAGACACTATTCATGAGGATTCATGCATGGTTGATTAAAAAATGCAGTTGTCATGCATGTCTATTCATGAGGATCCATGCATGATTGATTAAAAAATACAGGTGGCATGAATGTCATAGATCCACATGTAGTAGGAGGTTAAATCGTATGGCATAGACCATAGCGTGACGTCCGAATAATTAGGCTATAGTGATCCCCCGTAAATGATGCCACATCACCTCGGTTACTGTTGTTAATGTCAAGTTAGTTCAAAACTGGTTCAAATCTAAATTTGAATTAAAGTCAAACAATAAAAGTTTTCAAAAATAAAAACTAAAATGTTTGGGTTGTGCCAAATAATGCGTAAGTAATTATGGTGAAGAAACTACACTTCCATAAAGAATTCAAATACACTAAAATAAGTAAAACAGTAGTGAAAAAATTTAAACAAATGCCTATTGAAATTTATGAAATATTAAAACTATTTTATTATGGGTTAAGAATTAGTCTATAAATACAAATTTAGGTACTTGTGGTAATTTTTTATAAAACTAAAAGTAAAAGAAACTAGAAATAAAATAGAAAAGTAAATAAGAAAAAGGAGAAGACAAAACGGTAAAAAAAAGGCAAAGCCCCCTCTCCCTGCGCCGAATGGCCCAACTGGCCATCCAGGCCACCAGGAGGCCCACCCCATCCCCCTTTATTCCCCCGAAACCCTACCCCCCCAGTCGCCCTACTCCCCCCACTCACCCACGTCTCTTCCCCCTCTCCTCTCGATCCCATCTGGATCGAGGAGGGGCTTGACCGTGCCGTGCTGACCGTGTCGCCCACCGACCGCGCCGCCGCCTGGACCTCGTCGGAACGCTCCCTCACCGGACCGCCTCCCCGTCTCCGTCGCGCATCCTCGACATCCTCCTCGACCCCCACTCCCCCGTGCCCTGCAACCCCTCATGAGGCCCCATCCTCCTCTGCCTTGCTCCCGCCGCGCAACGGGCGCGCTCACGGCCGCTGCCTCGTCCTGCGCACGCGCGCGCCCACGTCGTTCCACACGCACTCGCCGCCCCCAGTCGATGTTTCCATTGCTTACCGGCGCCGCGCCCTTGGGCACCCCGTCCGTGCCAGCGCCTCCCGCTGCGCGCGCGCTGGCCCATTTGGTCACGCCCCTTCCCCTCACCCTGCTCCCGCAGCCTCCTGCGGCCGCCGACGCCGTCCACGCTAGTCGCCCGCCCCGTCGCACCCGTGCCACTGGCCGCTGTCGCTCCGGCCA
>NC_041387.1:315392599-315436865 GCF_002162155.2 Triticum dicoccoides | reverse complement strand
CGGCTCCGCCAGGCCCCGCCGCGCCGCTGGTGCAGCCGCAGCCACGACGCCTGTCACCGCCCGCTCTGCCGTGCCGCCTCCCACTGCCCCCTGCTTCTCCTACACCGGCCTTCACGCGCCCGTCCCCCTCCGCAGCTGCTCGTAGGTCGCCGCTCCGGCCGCCTGGCCGGCGCCGTTGCCTTTGGCCTCCCCCTGCTCCCGGCCGGGTCCGTTCGCCCCTGGGTGTGCGCGCTCTCGGGCTACGGCTTCGCCCGCGCCTGCCTACCCATATGCCCACTAAGGCCCTTGTGCCAATGACATGTGGGGCCCAGCCCCTGGAACGTTTCAAAAAATAATTAATTAGTTAATTAAATTAATTAACTTAATTAATATTGATTAGTTAACTAATTAAACCTAATTAATCTACTAATAAAACTAACTAATGTTGATCAGTTATCAGTCATTGACACTGGCCCCCCCTGTCAGTTTGACCCAGTCAACAGTCAGAGTTGACTGATGACGTCATGCTGACGCAATATATAAATTTGAATTAAAATAATTTTAGAAATTGAATTAAAACTTTGAAAATTAATATAAAATAAAACATAGCTCGGATGAAAAGACTTTGTACATGAAAGTTGCTCAGAACGACGAGACGCAACCGAATTCGCGGTCCGTTGGTCAGCCACACGTCCCTAGCATAGCAAACGTGCAACATTTCACCTCCGGTTCATCTATCCGAAAACGTGAAACACCGAGGATACTTTCCCGGATGTTTCCCCCCTTCGCCGGTATCACCTACTACTGCATTAGGTCACCCCTAGCACCATTTATTGCCTTGTTATGTTTTGTGATGCTGTGTTTGCTCCGTATTTATTGTTTCTTCCCCCTCTTCTCCGGTAGACTACGAGACTGACACCGCTGTTGCCCGGGTCGACTACGGAGTTGACGACCCCTCCTTCTTGCCAGAGCAACCAGGCAAGCCCCCCCTTGATCACCAGATATCGCCCATTCCTTCCCTCTACTGCTTGCATTAGAGTAGTGTAGCATGTTACTGTTTTTGGTTGATCCTGTTCTGTTGCATAGCCTGTCATTGTTGCTACAGTTGTTGATACCTTATCTGCAATCCTAAATGCTTAGTATAGGATGCATGTTTACTATTAGTGGCCATACATTCTTGTCTGTTTGCCATGCTATACTATTGGGCCGTGATCACTCGGGAGGTGACTAAAGTCAGGTCAGCTCATAGAGTACCCGCGAGTGATTCCCGGATTGGGGGCTGAAAGGACATTTGTCCCGACGAACCTTTGTGTGGATCTTTGTGGCGGAGCGACAGGGCAGGTTGAGACCACCTAGGTGAGAGGTGGGCCTAGCCCTGGTCAGCGTCTGCGATTACTTCAAATAACATGCTTAACGAGATCTTGGTATTTTATCTGAGTTTGGCCACTGGCCTATACACACTAACCAACTACGCGGGAACAGTTATGGGCACTCGACATCGTGGTATCAGTCGAAGCCTTCTTGACGTCAGCGACTGAGCGGGGCGCGCCGTATTGGACTGGAATGCCTGCTCTTGTATTAGGGAGGCTAGGTCTGCTTCCGGCTGCCCACGCAACGTGTAGGTGTGCAATGGGCGATGGGCCAAGACCCCTGCACACTTAGGATTTAGACCGGCGTGCTGACCTCTCTGTTGTGCCTAGGTAGGGTTGTGACGTGTTGATCTTCCGAGGCCGGGCATGACCCAGGAAAGTGTGTTCGGCCAGAGGGATCGAGCATGTTGGGAAATGTGGTGCACCCCTGCAGGGAAGTTTATCTATTCGAATAGCCGCGTCCCTCGGTAAAAGGACGACCTGGAGTTGTACCTTGACCTTATGACAACTAGAACCAGATAATTAATAAGACACACCCAGACAAGTTCCAGAAACATCCCGGTGATTGCTTTCCCATAGGGCAACGAGGGGAGGATCGCTGGGTAGGATTATGCTATGCGATGATACTTGGTGAACTTACCATCTACTCGCTTCTACATGCTGCAAGATGGAGGCTGCCAGAAGCGTAGTCTTCGATAGGACTAGCTATCCTCCTCTTATTCTGGCATTCTGTAGTTCAGTCCACCGACATTACCTCTTTACACATATACCCATGCATATGTAGTGTAGATCCATGCTTGCGAGTACTTTGGATGAGTACTCACGGTTGGTTTGCTCCCCCTTTCTCTTTTTTTTTTCCATTTCTTCTCGGATGTCGCAACCAATTGCTGGAGCCCAGGAGCCAGACGCCACCGTCGACGACGAACCCTACTACACTGAGGGTCCCTACTACTACATTCAGACCGCCAAGGACCAGGAGTAGTTTAGGAGGATCCCAGGCAGGAGGCCTGCGCCTCTTTCGATCTGTATCCCAGTTTGTGTTAGCCATCTTATGGCAACTTGTTTAACTTATGTTTGTGCTCAGTTATTGTTGCTTTCACTGACTCATTTATGTTCGAGCACTTGTATTCGAGCCCTCGAGGCCCCTGGCTTATAATATGATGCTTGTATGACTTATTTTACTTTTAGAGTTGTGTTGTGATATCTTCCCGTGAGTCCCTGATCTTGATCGTACATATTTGCTTGCAATATTAGTGTACGATTGAATCGGGGGCGTAACAAGTTGGTATAAGAGCCGACTGCATGTAGGAACCCCCCTTCCACACTCCCTGGCTGAAGTCAAGTCTAGTCACTACAAAACTTTTACTAACATGGTTGTGTGTCTTACGGGCTCACGTCGCCATTGGGTGGTATTAGGATCTTTTACTCCTCATCTATACTCTGGGACTCTGATTTCTCTTCTATTTCAGGTTAAATGATTTTGCTAGCTCTAAACTTTAGGTTCTCGTAAATACTTCCTCCCGGAGAGCCATCATTTCAGATGATCGCCGGCTGCACCAAAAGATTTTGAAGATACTCTCCGCTATTCTCTTGAGACTTTGTGCCGTTGCTTTTGCAATTCCCCACCACCAAAATATCCCTATGGATAAATACATACACCTGTAGTTCTTACTTTTATTCCCAGTTGATCTTGTTATTATGATATACCCTGAAATTCTCTCTATTGCTCCGAGAAAACTTTGTGCCTACTGCCTTGCAATTCTAACCCACGTGAATACCCCTATGGATAAATTCTTGCACCTATCGAGTATCCGCTCATCCCCAGTTGATTCATGTATTTCAGAATAGTCTTCGAAATACCATTCGTTCTTTTGAAAATGCTTAACAACCTAATGCTCTTGAAATTCTTGCTTGCTAGCATTTTGGTTAATCCCATGCGTCTCGTAATCTTATTGGCATCCCTTGTCATTATCGCTTTGAGTCCGTTGATTCAATATGTTGTGAATGCTGGCAATCCTCTGTCCTAGAATTCATCCTTCTAGCTCAGATGTCATTTGGATATGAGCTGGTTCTTGACCAATCAATACCTTGATTGGTTATGCTTCTAAGTCTATTGAACTTATTCATTTTCGATCAAAACATTGTCTTTTGATCCCTTGATTGGAAATCATAAATTCCTTTGCAATTGAGCTTTGAATTAGTCAGTTGTTCTATAATCGGATCTCCTTGTATTCTTTCTTCCTCTGGCTGTCTGTCGATGCTCATATCAGCTCCGCTATGAACCATCAAATCCTTTGTTGAATTATCATCCGATAGTGTCCTTCATATACAAAAACCTTGAGAAGTTCTTTCCCCAATACATAATGCCTTTGGTAAATTGTATCCTCTGCTTTGACAACCATGCTCTACTTTTGAGCTTGGGTTAGTTACTCCTAAAAAGTTTATGGTATATGTTCCTAAGATGCTCCGATGGGTTGAACCTATGCCTTTCCTAATCTGTGTGAACCCGAAAGATTTCACGGGTTGTAATCATCTGGTATTTCACCAGGTAAAACTTTCAACACTAATGCCATTCACGAAATGAGAAGTGAATGGAAGGTTATACATTGAAGAAGTGGGAGTCGACCTTGAACCTTGTGTTCATGCCCGTGGACACGATGTAGATCCTATCATATAAGCTTCTTTTAATAATAACTATTTCCTTGATATAATATCATCTAGTATCTGTGAATTAATCCTTTGCAATCGTGGTTCCAACCATATTTTCTCCTTGATTCCATTTCTCAAGCAAGTGAAAACACTTGCCTTCTACATATCAATACGCCGTCCCAACCTCTATTTTGATCTACGCTTGAGTATTACCCTTGGTATCTCAAGGATATCAACCCATTGCACTACATCTGATGAATTTCTGATGAAGTAGTACCTTTCTCTAACATAGTCACTCCATGGGTTCTGGGTTGTCGTCAACCGAGAAGACCAATTAGTGAATTGAATCAACATTGTGATTCAGTACTCCTAGTACTTTGTTGTTGAGAAGTTTAATACTCCCTGGTGTCATTCCTTGCCTGATCGGCTACACCATTATCGTGCTAATTTTAAATGTGCTGCCTGGTCCTTCCCGGAGCACAAATTTCGACAATGAGCTAATCTTACGTTGATCTTCCTCGTCATATCATTTCTGCTTGAATAGCAAACTTGCTTTCGAGTTTGTGTCGTACCCATGGTTCCAGTAACCTTTTGCTTCACCATTCCCTTGGTGTGATGTCGTCGCTGATCGATTACATCTTCTTGAAACCTCTCGATAAATGTGTCGCGATCATCGTCAACATTTTCACTTCTTCCGAGACATACATTGAGTTCTTGATGAGAAATTCCATGCTTGCCCCCTTGATGGTTTGTGTTAACACCAACAACATTCTTGATTTCGCTCCTGTCGGATGTAGAGTTCCGGAAGACCCTTAAGGTTCAAACTCTGGGGTGCGCACGAAGATCTTCCCCTACCACTCCACGTCCGATCGCCTCACGAGAATCTAAGCTAAAATGATGAACAACATGAGGGACACAAGATTTATACTGGTTCGGGCCACTGTTGTGGTGTAATACCCTACTCCAGTGTGTGGTGTGGTGGATTGCCTCAAGGGCTGATGATGAACAGTACAAAGGATGAACAGCCTCGCGAGAGGTGTTCTTGAGCTGGTGCGATGAACTGCTTGGGTGAGTTTGATCGCCTCTTGGATGCTGATCAGATGCCCCCCTACAGGGGTGGCTATCCGTATATATAGAGAAGCCCTGGTCCTCTTCCCAAATATTGAGCGAGAAGGGCGCCGACAACGACCATTTCGAAGGGGAACATCTAGTACAAGTTATCCTGAGTAAAGTTGGTCTTCGTCTGCCAAAAGCACTAGAGATGACGCTGTCCTGGGCTCCACGGTGACCTCCATCTTGCCGTCTGCTGGTGTTGGTCTCGTTGCACTGAAATGGCTACCTTTGCCTGATGCCTCGGTAGTCCACGCCCATGCTTGCCCCCTTTGCACCAAAGAGGAAACAAGGACAGTGCGCAGGCCGGCGCCCGCCTGGTCTCGATCGTCATGGCTTGCGTCACGAACACCTCGCGAGGTACCCTGCCTTGATCTCTCCGCCTCCTCGCGAGCCTGCCTGGCGAGGCCGTTCCTGAGGAAGTCTTGTGTCGTCCGCCCCGCGAGGCTTGGCTCCTCGCGAGGGTCTCGAGTCTTGCGCTGATGAAGATGGGCCATACTGGGCCACCACTTGAGCCACGCCGCAAGCCGCAGGCAGGCAAGTCTGGGGACCCCCATTCCCAGAACGCCTACAGTAGCCCCCGGGCCCAAGGCGCGCTCGGACTTGGCTTAGCGGAGAAGCGAAGGGGCAAGTGCGGAGCGCCGTGGGCCCCATCAGCCTGCGGCCTTGGGCGTCGCGTGGCGGTTGATCGGACGTGGGCGTCTCCGCTTCCCCACGCTACCTCGGCAACTGCTCGACTTGACAAGTCCCTGCATGCAAAATTGGGTCATGATTACCTAAGATCGTGGAGGCCGACGGTTGGCCTCCTCCGGCTATAAAGGCGGGAGAGCGCTAGCCCCCGCTGTGCATCTTCCTCCCCGCTTCCTTCTTTCCCCCCATCTCAGCTGCTCGCCGTCTTGCATGGCACCGCCGAAGAGGTTCTCGGCCGCGGAGAAGGGAAAGGCTCGTCAGGAAGGGCCTGACTCTCCCCCGCCCAAGTGCGGCCAGGGTCATCCCCGCAAGCATCCTGCATCTCCCGCAGCGGCTCCCCGCGGTCGTAGCTGCGATCTCCTGCGCGGCGACGGGTGCCTGGTGGGTGAGGGAAGGCGCGTTGTGGCTGCACAACCTCGAAGGCCGCACTTCCACTCGGCGGAGGTGCTGCCGGAGTTCGTCGTGTGGTTAGTGGACCCAACCGGCAGCTGGCTCCAGCTTCCCCGCTTTTTGCAGGTGAACTCCTGGCCAGCGCTCCTGGCGGCCTCTGGCTTCAAGCGGACGGTTGCTGCAGCAGGGCCTCATGGGCCTCACTAGAGATCTCCATCACCGGGAACGTGGCCCTGACCCACGGCTGGCAAACATTTGCCCGCACGCGTAGCCTGAGCCGGCGATGCACCCTGCATTTCAAGTTCGACGGCGATGCCACCCTCTACGTGAGGGTGTTCGGAGAAGATGGCCGCCGCGTTGGGTGCTGCCCCGAAGACGATGACGGCGGTCGGGTGCCCAGCCTCGGCGATGGTCGAGATGAAGATGAGGGCGGGCGCGTGGCCGGTGGCGTTCGCAGCTCGCCAAGCCTTGGCGGCTCCCCTTGGGATGGCAGCTCCTCCAGCGGTGGCCGCGACCAGCCTCCGCACCGTCGCGCTTGCCTTGAGGGAGGTAGCAGGTCAGCCCGCCGTCGCGCCTCGGTGAAGCATGAGGAGGGGTCTGACTGAGCTCCGGAGGCAGTACGAGCCCTCGCTACGAGTCGGTGCCGAGCAAGCTGCACCTATTTTGTTTTCCTCCCTTTCCTACGCAAAGAGAGAGTAGTGTAGGGCCCCGCAGGGGCGTGCTGGACTATTGCCGTTAACTATTATGCTATTTTCGTTATTCCCGTGCTGCGTTTTGGCGTCGCGTGCTCGCGTGTAGGAATTACTTAGCTCAGGGGGACTTGCCGCAGTTTTTGCTTCTCGAGGCTGAGGCCTCGTCGTGCGCTTTGTGTCCTGCAAGGATTAGTCAGGAGAGGTAACTTCCGCTCTCGGTCGTGAGGGCAACCGGATCAGGTCCTATGTTCGCATCGCGATGCCCGTGGGGCAGGACCGGGAGGAGTGCTCCCACGACGAACTTGGATAGGAAAGCCTCACAAGACTGGGTCAGAAAATACTCGCAAGGGCACCCGTGTAGCCCCCTCGCGAGACTTGCAGAGAGAAAACGAGTCAAGTAGGCGACAAAGACAAAGAGTCATAGGTTGGGACGGCAACAACACTAAAAGAAACTCCAATAAAACTTCAAAATAGGGACGAACAAGCCAACTACAGAGAGCAAATGAAATAGCCGCATCCGACACCTAATCTAGTCTTCGGCGTCTTCTCACCAGCGCGGAGCTAAGTGCTGCCACTGGGCGTGGGTGGGAGCCCCGAGGCCCGAGGGCGGCTCTCCGGAGACTCCGGGGCATGTACAGCCCCAACTCATTATTACGTGAGAGTGTCACGGGCGGCGAGCTTCACAGGCATTGGCCTTCTTCACAGGCTCCAGGCCTTTCTCGTGGCGATGAGCTTCACAGGCGTTGGCCTTCTTCATAGGCACCGGGCCTTTCTTGGTTCGTCTAGCTTCACAGGCGCCAGGCCTTCTTTACAGGCGTTGGGCCTTTCTTCAAGGGTAGAACTTCCGGAGGTGCTGGATGTTCCACGCGTTTGGGATGGGCACCCCCTCCCGAGTCTCCAAGCGTGTGGCGCCAGTCCTGGAGACATGAACAACCTTGAACGGGCCCTCCCACATGGGCGAGAGCTTGTGTAGCTCTTCCCTGGAGAGCACCCGTCTGAGCACGAGGTCACCTACCTCGAGGTCCTGGGGCGAATGTCGCGGCAATGGTACCGCCGGAGTGCCTGCTGGTATCTTGCAGCCCGAAGCGCAGCCTCCCGACGGCGTTCCTCTCCTAGCATGAGGTCCACCCCCCTCATGGCGTCCTGCTATGCTTCACCGAAATCCAAGACCCACGTGGAGCGATGCCTGACCTCATGAGGAAGGACCGCCTCAGCATCGTAGATGAGGAAGAACGGGGTTTCGCTGGTCGACTTGGTAGCGGTTGTGCAAGTAGACCATAACACGGACTGAAGCTTGTCGTGCCAGCCCCTGCCGCAGACCTCCAGCTTCTTCTTGAAGGTCCGTGTTTTGAGGCCTTTCAGGACCTCCGTGTTGGCGCGTTCAGCTTGGTCGTTGCTCCGAGGGTGTGCCACCGAGGCATAGCATATGCGCGTTCCAAGGTTAGCACAGTATGTTTTGAAGAGATTACTGGTGAACTGCGAACCGTTGTTGGTGATGATGCGATTAGGCACCCCAAACCGGCTCATGAGGCCCTTGATGAACCTGACCGCTGAGCCAGTCGGGATGGCGCGGACAGCTTCCACCTCTGCCCACTTTGTGAACTTGTCAATGGCGACGTAGAGGTAGCGGTAGCCCCCTGGCGCCCGAGGAAACGGGCCAAGGATGTCCAGTCCCCAAACAGCGAACGACCATGAGAGGGGAATGGTCTGAAGGCCCTGAGCCGACTGATGGATCTGCTTGGCGTGGAATTGACAGGCTTCACAAGCCTTCACTAGCTTGATTGCGTCGTTGAGTGCTGTTGGCCAATAGAACCCGCTGCGAAATGCCTTGCCGACGAGTGTCCGTGAAGACGAGTGGTGCCCGCAGTCTCCATCGTGAATGTCTGCCAGTAACTCTTTCCCTTGCTCCCTGGAGATGCACCGCAGGGAAACGTCAATCGGTCACTTTCAATAGAGCTCTCCGTCTTGGATGCAGTAGGCCGTGGCCTGCCGCGCCACGCGTTCCGCGTTCTCCTCCTTTTCTGGCAGAATCCCTTGCATCAAATAATCCTTGAACTCTGTGGTCCAACATCCCTCCTAAGGCTCCAGCGCCAGGAGCAGGAGCGCTCCTGAGGTTGGGCCGCAGGCCGGGGCTCCCGAGGCAGGCAGTTGAGGGAGCTCCTCCCGAGGCTGCGATGTGCTTGATAGTGATGGTGCAGCTGAAGGTTTGAAGAGTCGCTCCTCGAAGACGCCAGACTCCTGAGGCAACCGCTTGGACGCCCTCCTGGCGATGTCATCAGCCTCTTGATTGGTGTCGCGAGGCACATGCTGCAACTCCAACCCGCAAAACTGTTTCTCCATCCTGCGGACCTCCACAAGATACACTTGCATGTGTTCGTCCTTCGGCTCGTACACCTTGTTGGAGAAGTTGACGAGGAGTTGTGAATCACCCTTGATGATGAGGCGCTTTACCTCCAAGGCGGCTGCAGCTTTCAAGCCTGCTATCAGGCCCTCGTATTCTGCTATGTTGTTGGAGACCTTCTCTCCATGCTGAAAGCAGAGCTGCACGACATAATAGAGCTTGTCCTGAGTGGGAGATATGAGCACTGCGCTAGCCCCCGCGCCATGTAACGAGAACGCCCCGTCGAAGTACATGACCCAGCCGTCCGGCGCTTCACTTCCTGGGGAAAGCGACCGATCCTCGCCCGCTTCGAGCCCTGGTGCCTCCGTCCATTCTGCCATGAAATCTGCAAGTGCGGCTCCCTTGATGACTCTGGTCGTGCTGAATTCCAGCTGAAACGCTTGCAACTCGATGTTCCATTCAGCGACCCTTCCGGCTGAGTTGGGGCTCCTGAGTACCCTTTCCAAGGGATATGCCGAGACGACCTTGATGGGATGGCCTTGAAAGTAGTGTTGTAGCTTGCGTGAGGCCACTAGCAACACAAGGAGGAGTTTCTGGGGCATGGGGTATCGCGCCCTTGCATCCCGTAGCACCGTGCTAACGAAGTACACTAGATGCTCGACGAGGTTGCGGGTGCTGGCATGTCCTGCGTCTTCCGGAGGTCGAGGCGCCTCCCGAGGTGACGGAGCCTCCAGCGCTTGGTCGCCTGGCCGGGCCTCCTCTGCTCTGGGTGCGTCCCCCTGCTGAGGCTGATCCCCATCCGCTACGGTCGTGGTTTTCGCGAGGCTTGCTTGGCTTGGCTCCACTTCGGCCGGGGCTGCGGCTGGCACGGCCTTGGCCCGACACTCCTCCCTAACCACCACCAGGGCTGGGCTGGCTGAGTAGGGCATGGCTGCAAGGTAAAGCACCAAGGGATCCTGAGGGCACGGGGCTGCCATCACCGGAGGGCTGGTAAGGTACTTCTTGAGATCTTGGAATGCCTTTTCGGCCTCCTCCGTCCATTCGAACGGGCCCTTCCTCTTCATCAGCTTGAAGAAGGGCAATGCTCGCTCCCCCAGCTTGGAGATGAAGCGTCCCAACGCGGTTACTTGCCCGGTGAGCTTCTGCATTTCTCTGAGGGTCTTCAGTGGGCTCATGTCTTCGACTGCCTTGACCTTCTCTGGGTTAGCCTCTATGCCCCTGTGGGACACGAGGAAGCCCAAGAGCTTGCCCGAGGGGACTCCAAATATGCACTTCTCCGGGTTGAGCCGCAGATCCACTCCACGGAGGCTCGCGAAGGTCTCCTCTAGGTCCTGTATCAGGTTTTTTGCCTCCCGAGACTTCACGATGATGTTATCGACGTAGGCCTCAGCGTTCCTCCCGAGCTGCCTGTCCAAGGCGATGTGCATCAGCCGCTGAAAGGTTGCACCCATGTTGCGCAGCCTGAACGACATGCAGGTATAGCAGTATACTCCACACAGGGTCAGGAAGGCCATTTTCTCCACGTCTTCTACCCCCATCTTGATCTGGTGATAGCCCTAGAAGGCATCCAGGAAGCACAACAGGTCACACTCGGCGGTAGAATCGATGATCTGGTCAATGCGAGGGAGCGGGAACGGATCCTGAGGGCAGGCCTTGTTGAGGTTGGTGAAGTAGACACACATGCGTTCCTTTCCTCCCTTTTTTGGCACAACAACAGGGTTGGCCAGCCATTCAAGATAGCGAACTTCGCAGATGACGGCTGCTGCCTCTAACTTGCGGGTTTCTTGGACGATGAAGGCCTGGTTCTTGGTGGACTGTCGCCTTGCCTTCTGCTTCACGAGACGCACGTTGGGGCATATGTTGAGATGGTGTTCAATCACATCCCTTGGGACCCCCACTAGCTGATCAGGTTCCCACGCAAACACCTCTTTGTTTGCGCACAGGAATTTCACCAGGGCCTCCTCCTTCTTAGGGTCGAGGTTGGCGCCTATGGTGAAGGTGGCGCAGAGGATCCATCCTCGTTGACTGGTACTTGCTTGGTCTCCGCCTTGTCTTGGGTGAATAGCTTCTTCTTCTTGGCCGGCGCAGCCCCCTTGTGCTCAAGGGTATCTGCGCTGGCAGGCTGCGCCACCGTGGCCATCTTGAAAGCGAGCTTGAGCGCCTACAGCGCATCCCTTGTGTCTCTTGACACAGTAAGGACGCCGCTGCTCCCGGGCATCTTCATGAGGTTGTAAGCCGGGTGAGTCGCCGCCATGAGTTGGGCCAAGGCTGGGTAGCCGAGGATGGCGTTGTACGGGAGGCCAATGGGGGCGATGTCGAAGTCGACCAGCTCCATGCGGAAGTTGTCATGGGTGCCGAAGTTCACCAGGAGGCGGATCTGCCCCAGGAAGCCGGTGGAACTGCCTCCAACGCTCGAGAAGGGCTTGCTGGGTCGAAGCCGCTCTAGTGGCACGTGGAGGAGGCTGAAGGCCTCCACCGAGAGCACGTTGAGGCCGGCACCACCGTTGATGAGGGTCCTGGTGACGGTCACCTGGCAGATGGTGGGGGTGCATAACATCGGGAGTGCGCCTGCACAGGCAGTGTTGGAGGGGTGATCGTCCGAGCTGAAGGTCAAATCTGCCTCCGGTGCCACCCAGCACGGGGGGCTTCATGACACTTGAGGACGGCGCCGATCTGGCGAACGAACGGTTTGATGTGGTGGCTAGAAGGTGGTGCCTGCAATCTTCCCAGGAGGGCTGCGACGACTGGGGGTGCCGGCGCAACATGATGGGTGAGGAAGAGGTTGCGCAACTCCTCCCAAGAGGCCATAGAAGCCACTGGCATGCGGAGCAGCCACATGCGCGGGACGCCGGTGAGGGCCATGGGCGACCAGTTTGCCATGACCTATCATCGGCTCCGGCCTTGAGGACGGCTTCTTCATACGCTAGCAGGAAAGCTAGTGGATCGGCCATGCCGTCGTAGCGCGGCGACATGTCAGGCTTGAACTTGTTCGGCTACCTCACCTATCGCAAGGCGGGGGCCAGGGCTCGGAGCCCCCTGGTCCCCGCACCGGCTTCGACAGCTGGAGCAGGCGGTGCGTTTCCCGCCATGAGGGCGGAGTGTGGTGCTGATGGAGAACGGGTCGACGGAAGGGACAGCTCCGGCGCACCCCTACCTGGCGCGCCAAATGTCGGATGTAGGGTTCCGGCAGACCCTTAAGGTTCGAACTCTAGGGTGCGCACGAAGATCTTCCCCCTACCACTCCACGTCCGATCGCCTCACGAGAATCTAAGCCAAAATGATGAACAACACAAGGGACACAAGATTTATACTGGTTCGGGCCACCGTTGTGGTGTAATACCCTACTCTAGTGTGTGGTGTGGTGGATTGCCTCACGGGCTAATGATGAACAATACAAAGGATGAACAGCCTCGTGAGAGGTGTTCTTGAGCTGGTGCGATTAACTGCTTGGGTGAGTTCGATCGCCTCTTGGATGCTGATCAGATGCCCCCTACTGTGGTGGCTATCCCTATATATATAGAGGCCCTGGTCCTCTTCCCAAATATTGAGTGGGAAGGGTGCCAACAACGCCCATTTCAAAGGGGAACATCTAGTACAAGTTATCCTGACTAAAGTTGGTCTTAGGCTGCCAAAAGCACTGGCCATGACGCCGTCCTGGGCTCCACGGTGACCTCCATCCTGCCTCTCTGCTGGTCTTGGCCTCGTTGCACTGAAATGGCAACCTCTGCCTGATGCCTCGGTACTCCACGCCTGTGCTTGCCCCCTTTGCACCAAAGAGGAAACAAAGACACTGCGCAGGCCGGCGCCCGCCTGGCGCCCGCCTGGTCTCGGTCGTCATTGTTTGCGTCACGAGCACCTCGCGAGGTACCCTGCCTTGATCTCTCCGCCTCCTCGCGAGCCTGCTTGGTGAGGCCGTTCCTGAGGAAGTCTTGTGTCGTCCGCCCCGCGAGGCTTGGCCCCTCGCGAGGGTCTCGAGTCTTGCGCTGATGAAGATGGGCCGTACTGGGCCACCACTCGAGCCACGCCGCAGGCCGTAGGCAGGCAAGTCTGGGGACCCCCGTTCCCAGAACGCCGATAGCTCCCAACACAAAACTTGTTCTAGTTTTGCGTTGTACCTTGAGTTCCTTGCTATCCGACTTATGTTATGCTCTACCTTGGAGTATTACCATCATTTATGTCAACAATCTCGTGAGAATTTCACCACCTCTTATGAATTATTGATGCAAGTAGTACTTCTCACCATAACCTTCCCTTCTTGGCCCCCGTGTTGATTCTAACCGGGATACCAACAAGTGTACAGTGCTGCTTGGATTCTGTACTTCTAGCTACCCTATTGCTTTGAAGTTGATGGTCGATAGTTCGTTCTTAGACTATAGGTTGTTGAACCACCATTCTAACGTTGATCATGCTACCTAAGCCCATCTTTCAGGTGCACCTTTCAACTAATGATTACTTGCGTATGTTTTCCTCAGGCATACATCATTATATCATTTGATCTGACAAATATTATCTCCTTGTTTACATTATTGAGGAGATCCATCTTTTTGGAAATCTCGATGAGTTGTCGCCAAGTCCATCCGCCACCTCCTCATCCTCTCCTTAGTTTAATGATGAACTCTTGTTCCGAACTGGCTTCCATAGTTCATTTCCCGAGAATCTTCGGTGTCATCTCATCAATTTGTGTCGCACCTTTTCTCCTCGGGCATCCTGAGTCTAAGGGATCCTGACACCAATCAGATCCGAATCTCGGTCAGATATGAGGGTTGGAACATATATCCAAGAGTTATAACATTGGTCTTTATATGACTCGGTAAGATGATGTCATGCCTAGGACACCTGGCCGGAGGACCTGTTGTTATAGTTTCCTTTTTAGCAAGCTTAGCGATTCTTCCATGTGAAAATTGTAAGACTTATTCTACAAGTTATTCTTGATGGATCCTTTGTGTTTCCGAAGTTTGATCTTCACCTGATGACCATGTCAATGCTATCTTGAAGCATGTCTGTGGTACTCCGGTTTTTAATAAGAACATTTGAAGCACAACGCTAAATTTTCTTGATCAATTATCCAAACACCATTGTATGGGTAAACCTCATCAATCTCTTGCCCATTTTGTCTGAATGGTTACATACTTGGAGTCTTATCGTGTATATCATGCTCTGCTTGTCCATGGGGAGGATATACCCCTGAAATATGTGTTTTAAACACACCTTCCATTGTTGTGTTTAACCTTTCTTGTAATCTATATGATCTAAGCAGGAATATTCTTCTGCTTATGCAAACGCCATGGTGTACCATCCTATCTAGTGTAACCCTGTTACTATTGTTAATGACATTCCGGTAACCATCGATGGAGAAGAACTTTGCCTTATTGGTCCGCCTCGTTCAACGAGCAGGAAAATGGTTCTCTTCGTCCCTCGCCCTTGGTGCCAACGTTGTTGCTGACATAACTGACAGGCTACCCTCAAACGTGCCGTGTTATCATGACCATGCAAGATGTCACCGCTCCTTCTAGTTTTAACCCACATGGTGGGCCCATAACCCACAATTCCATAGGATCGAAACCCGACTCTCCTGTACACCCTCCTGTTCACAAACCTATTCCTCGCGCGTGGCCTCGTACGTAATTCACGAGCCACCTCCCGAGAGATCATCAATTCTTGTATCAGACACAATACTTATTCTCGTTGCTCAAGACCCCTTTCACACTTTGTTCCAGACATCGAACGATTGTTTATCCACTTGAAACTTCTTACTGCACTTCTTGCTTGGCTTTCGATGTGTTTCATTTGACCAACTCAAGAGATACCCATGTCTTCATTCTTGGGATAACCCCGATGATTACCCCTTGTAGCCTTCTATCATCGTCAAGCTGCCCCTTACCTATTCGTAAGTACGATGGAGTTCATGAAGAAAGGCTGATGACTTCATCCTGATGACCTAGAGCAGAGAAATGAAGACCTCAACGTAATGGATCAAACTCTTCGAGAAGACCAACCAAGAACAAGAACACTCGCTAGAATTTCGTAACTAGAACCTTCCGCCTTTACTCCGCCTCTTAAATCTCGGGACAAGATTTCTTGTAGTGGGGGAGATTTGTGACGCACGGATAATTAAGCTATAGTGATCCCCGGTAAATGATGCCACGCCACCTCGGTTACTGTTGTTAATCTCGCGTTAGTTCAAAACCGGTTCAAATCTAAATTTGAATTAAAGTCAAACGATAAAAGTTTTCAAACATAAAAACTAAAATGTTCGGGTTGTGCCAAATAACGCGTAATTAATTATGGTGAAGAAACCACACTTTCGTAAAGAATTCAAATACACTAAAAGAATTAAACAGTAGTGAAAACAATTAAACAAATGCCTATTGAAATTTATGAAATATTAAAACTATTTTATTATGGGTTAAGAATTAGTCTGACAGTAGTTTGTTTATAAATACAAATTTAGGTACTAGTGGTAATTTTTATAAAACTAAAAGTAAAAGAAACTAGAAATAAATTAGAAAAGAAAATAAGAAAAAGGAGAAGAGAAAACGGTAAACAAAAAAAGGCAAAGCCCCCTCTCCCTGGGCCGAATGGCCCAACTGGCCATCCAGACCACCAGGAGGCCCACCCCATCCCCCCTTATTCCCCCGAATCTCTAACCCCTCCCCCAGTCGCCCCACTTCCCCCCACTCATCCACGTCTCTTCCCCCTCTCCTCTCGATCCCATCTGGATCAGGGAGGGGCTCAACCGCGCCGCGCCGACCGCGTCGCCCATCGACCCCGCTGCCGCCTGGACCTCACCGGAACGCACCCTCGCTGGACCGCCTCCCCATCTCCGTCGCGCTTCCCCGACATCCTCCTCGACCCCCACTGCCCGGTGCCCTGCAACCCCTCATGAGGCCCCCTCCTCCTCTGCCTCGCTCCCGCCACGCACCGGGCGGGCTCACGGCCGCGACTTCGGCCCGCGCACGCGCGCGCCCACGCCGTCCCGCACGCACTCACCGCCCCCAGCAGCTGCTGTCGTTGCTTACCGGCGCCGCGCCCTTGGGCACCCCGTACGTGTCAGTGCCCCACACTGCGCACGCCCTAGCCCATCTGCCGCACCCCTTCCCCTCACCACGCTCCTGCAGCCTCCTGCGGTTGCCGACGCTGTACGTGCTCGTCGTCCGCCCCGTCGCACCCGCGCCACTGGCCGTCGTCGCTCCAGCCAGCCAGCACCCGGCCCCGCCGCGCCATTGCTCCAGCCGCAGCCACGGTGCCTATCGCCGCCCGCTCCGCCCTGCCGCCCCTTGCCCTCTGCTTCTCCTACCCCGGCCTCTGCCTGCCTGCACCCTCTACAGCTGCTCGCCGGTCGCCGCTTCGGCCACCTGGTCGGCGTCGTGGCCTCCGGCCTTACCCTGCTCCTTGCCGGGTCCGCTTGGCCCTGGGCGTGCGCCTGCTCGTGCTGCGGCTTCGCCCGCGCCCGCCTGCCCGTATGCCCGCTAAGGCCCCTGGTGCCAATGACATGTGGGACCTAGCCCCTTGAATGTTTTTTTAAAATTATTTAATTAATTAGTTAATTAAATTAATTAACTTAATTAATCCTGATTAGTTAACTAATTAAACCTAATAAATCTACTAATAAAACTAACTAATGTTGATTAGTTATCAGTCAATGACAGTGGGGCCCTCCTGTCAGTTTGACCCAGTCAATGGTCAGAGTTGACCGCTGACGTCATGCTGACATCATGCTGACACAATATATAATTTTGAATTAAAATAATTTTAGAAATTGCTTTTAAACTTTGAAAATTAATATCAAATAAACAGTAGCTCGGATGAAAATACTTTGTACATGAAAGTTGCTCAAAACAACGAGACGAAACTGAATATGCGGTCCGTTTGTGAGCCACACGTCCCTAGCATAGCAAACGTGCAACATTTCACCTCCGGTTCATCTATCCGAAAACGTGAAACACCAAGGATACTTTCCCGGATGTTTCCCCCCTTCGCCGGTATCACCTACTACTGCATTAGGTCACCCCTAGCACCATTTATTAGGTCACCTACTATCCGAAAACGCAAAACACCGGGGATACTTTCCTAGATGTTTCCCCCCTTCGCCGGTATCACCTACTACTGCGTTAGGTCACCCGTAGCACCGCGTATTGCCTTGTTATGTTTTGTGATGTTGTGTTTGCTCCATAGTTACTGTTTCTTCCCCCCTCTTCTTCGGTAGACTACGAGACTGACATCGCTGCTGCCCCAGTCGACTAAGGAGTTGACGACCCCTCCTTGCCAGAGCAACCAGGCAAGCACCCCCCTTGATCACCAGATATCGCCTATTCCTTCCCTCTACTGCTTGCATTAGAGCAGTGTAGCATCTTACTGTTTTTGGTTAATCCTATTCTGTTGCATAGCCTGTCATTGTTGCTACAGTTGTTGATACCTTACTTGCAATCCTAAATTCTTAGTATAGGATGCTAGTTTACCATTAGTGGCCCTACATTCTTGTTCGTCTGGCATGCTATACTATCGGACACAATATATAATGTTGAATTAAAATAATTTTAGAAATTGCTTTTAAACTTTGAAAATTAATATCAAATAAACCGTAGCTCGGATGAAAATACTTTGTACATGAAAGTTGCTCAGAACAACAAGACGAAACCGAATATGTGGTCCATTTGTCAGCCACACGTCCCTAGCATAGCGAACGTGCAACATTTCACCTCCGGTTCATCTGTCCGAAAACGCGAAACACCAGGGATACTTTCCCGGATGTTTCCCCTCTTCGCCGGTGTCACCTACTACTACGTTAGGTCACCCGTAGCACCGCGTATTGCCTTGTTATGTTTTGTGATGCTGTGTTTGCTCCATAGATACTATTTCTTCCCCCCTCTTCGGTACACTACGAGACTGAGGCCGCTGCTGCCCCGGTCGACTAAGGAGTTAACGACCCCTCCTTGCCAGAGCAACCAGGCAAGCACCCCCCTTGATCACCAAACATCGCCTATTCCTTCCCTCTACTGCTTGCATTAGAGTAGTGTAGCATCTTACTGTTTTTGGTTAATCCTATTCTGTTGCATAGCCTGTCATTGTTGCTACAGTTGTTGATACCTTACTTGCAATCCTAAATTCTTAGTATAGGATGCTAGTTTACCATCAGTGGCCCTACATTCTTGTTCGTCTGCCATGCTATACTATCGGGCTGTGATCACTCGGGAGGTGATCACGGGTATATACTATACACACATGCATACTGTTCAGGTGGTGACTAAAGTCGGGTCCTCTCGTAGAGTACCGCGACTGATTCTCGGATTGGGGGTTGAAAGGACATTTGTCCCGACGGCCCTTTGTGTGGATCTTTGTGGCGGAGCAACAGGGCAGGTTGAGACCACCTAGGTGAGAGGTGGTCCTAGCCCTGGTCAGCGTCTGCAGTTACCTGAAAATAACACGATTAACGAGATCTTGGTATTTGATCTGAGTTTGGCCACTGGCCTATACGCACTAACCAACTATGCGGGAACAGTTATGGGCACTCGACGTCGTGGTATCAGCTGAAGCCTTCTTGACGTTAATGACTGAGCGGCGCACGCCGGATTAGACTAGAACGCCTGCTCTTGTATTAGGGAGGCTAGGTCTGCTTCCGGACGCCCACGCAACATGCAGGTGGGCAATGGGCGATGGCCTAGACCCCTGCGCGCTTAGGATTTAGACCGGCATGCTGACCTCTCTGTTGTGCCTAGGTAGGGCTGTGACGGGTTGATCTTCTGACGCTGGGCATGACCCAGGAAAGTGTGTCCGTCCAGAGGGATGGAGCATGTTGGGAAATGTGGTGCACCCCTGTAGGGAAGTTTATCTATTTGAATAGCTGTGTCCCTCGGTAAAAGGACGACCCAGAGTTGTACCTTGATCTTATGACAACTAGAACCGGATACTTAATAAAACACACCCAGACAAGTTCCTGAAACATCTCGGTGATCACTTTCCCATAGGGCGATGAGGGGAGGATCGCCGGGTAGGATTATGCTATGCGATGATACTTGGTGAACTTACCATCTACTCTCTTCTACATGCTGCAAGATGGAGGCTGCCAGAAGTGTAGTCTTCGATAGGACTAGCTATCCCCCTCTTATTCTGGCATTCTGCAGTTCAGTCCATCGATATTGCCTCTTTACACATATACCCATGCATATGTAGTGTAGATCCTTGCTTGCGAGTACTTTGGATGAATAATTATGGTTGCTTTGCTTCCCCTTTCCCTCTTCTTTTTTCCATTTCTGCTCGGATGTCGCAACCAGTTGCTGGAGCCCAGGAGCCAGACGCCACCGTCGATGACGACCCCTACTACACCGAGGGTGCCTACTACTATGTTTAGACCGCTGACGACCAGGAGTAGTTTAGGAGGATCCCAGGCAGGAGGCCTGCGCCTCTTTCGATCTGTATCCCAGTTTGTGCTAGCCATCTTATGGCAACTCGTTTAACTTATGTCTGTGCTCAGTTATTGTTGCTTCCGCTGACTTGTTTATGTTCAAGCACTTGTATTTGAGCCCTCAAGGCCCCTGGCTTGTAATATGATGCTTGTATGACTTATTTTACTTTTAGAGTTGTGTTGTGATATCTTCCCGTGAGTCCCTGATCTTGATCGTACACATTTGCATGCATGATTAGTGATGCTGCTCTAGTAGGACGTCTCGCCATGATGACGCTTGGTAGACGGTTCCTCCGCCATTATCCTCCTCTGGCAACTAATTGCTTGGAAGAGAGATGTTTCTGGGTTGTTTCTAGTGGAGATTGAAGCGACAATGGTGGTTCTCGTAATGAGGCAGAGATGGAAGACAATGGGTTATTTCCAGGGCGTGGATGGGGATGAGTGGGAGGCAGTTCATTGGGGACGTGGGTGTAGTGGTCGTGGGGCGTTGTTGTAGTCCATCGTGGCAACCACGGGTGGCGCGTGCGGTGGCCTGGAAGAACCAACCGTCCAAGCCAATTTCTTTACCAGGGTATTTACTGGTCACACTGGTGAGTCTTATCAAGCTGTACTTATCAGCTGCTTATCCCACTTGCACGTCTCAGGGTCGGTGATGATGGCATTTTGTACTGTTTTAAGTGACTTACTTTGTTATGTTTTCAGTGTGGAGTTTAAGTCTTATTTTTGCACTGAAGTCTTATACACTAGTTGAACTGAAAACTTTTTTCACTGCACTGCGAGTTGTTTCTCAAAACTGAGACTTATTTTTTTTCATCTGTCCCAACCTAAGTTAGGCCTTTATAGTTTTTGTACTCTCTTTTTAGTGTACTTATGGTTTACATTATGGGTACTGAATTGTAATTTCATACAACGTAAAGTTTTGAAAATTGGTGTCATAGTGGTGTGTGGATGTAGTGTGAGTGGCCTGTTTTTATAGTACTAATGTCATATGTATGTTTGAACTGAGTTTTTCTGGGATTGAGATTATTTAGATGAAATAGTTAGTTGAGGTCTAGTCAGAATCTATGTAAATAAGAAATTTAGCAGAATTGACAAACAATATCTATTTGAACTTCTTGCATTATAGAAGTTGAACTTGAAAGTAAAATTTAATTCGCTGGTTTAAATTATGTACATTTAACAAATAGCCTATTAAGTTCTCCGCTTTTTAAAGCTTCGTTCTTTTTGTATCGTATTTTCTTTTCCTTTTTCATCATCCGTGGTGTAGAGCTAATGTTTTTATTTTTAGATTTAAATTATTGCCTGCGAACAAGTATTTGAACTTCTCTATAATCAGTTTTCAAACTTTTGTTGTAATTTATTTTTCTTTGCCCCACACTCTGCTTTATTCAATGGGGCGTATGGGTGGGGTGTTTGGAGATGAGGGAGGCTATTGGGCCCTTTTCCAGTCGAAATGGCCCTCGCGGACGATTATGAGGACTGCTGGGTGCATGTGCGGTCTGGGTTTAGTCCCACGTCGCTAAGCGAGGGGGCTCTCGACCTATTTATAAGCGTTACCAAGTCCTACTGGTCGAACTCCTCTGAATACTTACCTGAGCGCTTATACACGACACTCGCTCTCTTTCATGACCTGTGGGCCCTGGTCGACTGGCCCTGCATTGTGCCGATTACTAGGGATTCGCCAACAGTTTCGCCATGGGCTCGAGTTCAAGTGTCTTCCTAGGCTAAGGCCTGCCTATCTTTGGGCGGTCAATTTTTTTGTTTGAATCTAGTACTTGACTCCACAAGTAATGTGGACTGATAGTTTTGTTGTAGTTCTTGTGAGTCTTCTCGAACTGTTCTTTTTTTCATTGAGTTTTTGCCTTCTTTTTCTGTTTTGTTGTGGTGATTATTCTCAAGGGTATTGTGGTATTATTTTTTATCACTATAGTATGTGCGTGTAAACTAAGTTTTACTGAGAGTTCATTCGTAGTAGCACTTCTGTGCTTAGTCTGACATTTATTTGAGGGATTGTGAACTGATGCTACTTTGTACTTTTTATATTAGTAAATCTGTACTGTCCGTTCAAGCGTACTGGTACTGTCATTCTTAGTCTGCCAGTGACCAATATAAGTGTGTGTTGATGCTTCTTAACTTTTCTGTTATAGTACTTGCTAATTTTCCAACAGCTACATATGGATGAGAACAGTACGTGAAGTACTAAGATTTTTTGCTTCAACTTTTGAAGCGTTGTTAAGCAACTCAAATTGTACCGATTGTTTTCAACATTATGTTTTCCATACAATGCTGAATCGGAACTACACATGGAAGATCCTTGTGTGAGTAGTTTCTTCATAACTAGTACTGAAGAGCAGCCACAAAGTTCCATTCACAAGCTACTTTGAATTTGAAATGATTTATAAACAAAATACGAAGCTACCAAATGAGATAAGCAAACAATGTACTTGATGATAAGAAAACTTGTTCAACCGTGACAAACACGACATAAGCAAACTGTTTCAACCCTGACACACAAGACGTAAGCAAACTGGTTTAAAAGGCAAGCACAATTGCAAGCAACACGAAGGCATACTTCGATGTCTCTTCATCCCACGTAGTGGCAGTTGTAGTAGGGGTCAGCTTCCTACTCTTTGAAATTTCCAGACCTGTGGAGATGTTGTCGATTATCTTCCATGTCTTATAGGTGGCGTACGCATCTATCACTGCGTAGTCGATGAGGTAATTTGGCAACGGGCTGATCCCCAACAGTTTATGGTCTTCCTTCCTATCGATCTTCTTCTTCATGTCTTTTTAGAATGGGTGGATGACGATGGCTGTAACATCAGCCAAGGAATCGTACTCTTTTCTGGTGTATGGAACTCTCCAGTTGCCCTGAATGTCGATGTACTTGTTGGGGTTGATCTCCAAACAAGACATCTTCAGCTTCTCCTTGTCACCTTGAATTCTAAAACCGGCAAAGGTGAACAACTTCTCATGCTTCAGCATGTCGTTGAGGTGCTTACGCCTGCAAGGGGAGAGACATATTGAAGATTAGTATTATTTTTTATGTTGGAATTCTTTAGTTTTTTTGTTTTACAAGTGATGAATCCATGAAGTAGATGCTTATATAGTATAACTAATGGATGAACGTAGTTCAGAAACTAGTAAACAAAGTTCTGAAATTAAATTCAAGTACACCATGTTATTTTTCTTTTTGGAATATACATTTTGAGTAAATGATCTATGTGCTTCTTTAGTACTAGTTTAGTTTAGTTTTGTTGAATAGAAAAACACATACCAGTGCTTCACCAAGTTCTTATTTTTTTGCTGATGAAAATAACAACATACCAAGTTCAGAAACTACTTCACTACATCAAGTTCAGATACATCTTTTAATACATCCAGTGCAGAAACTACCCTATTGGATCAAGATCAGAAACTACACTACTATATCAAGTCTAGTGCATCAGGTTCAAAATATATTATAGTGCATCTACTTTGGGGAACTGCACGAGTGCATCCACTTTCACAAACTACAGTAGTACATCTAGTTGGGAAACAAGCTCAATGAAATTTTGAGGAAACAATACTAATTAAACAGATGAACCAAATATGGCAAATGAGTAGGATGGTTCACCATTTTGTGGCCGCTGCGATGTGGTACACAAGGCAGAGTTCCTCCAGGCATAGCTACAGAACTGGTGCTCTCTGCGGAGGTTCATATTCCCTGGTATAGTCCACATCAACACCGATGAACCTAGGATACAAGCCGCCAGCCTTCCTCCCGAGTCTGCTGATCATCTCATTGGCCTTGTTTGGTTCGCTGGTGCAGACGACCTCCAATGTCTTCTTGCCGTGGAGCTCAACCCCTATGAGGGTTTGGGTGTACTCGCGCTTCTCGCTGGGGACGTGAATGTCGTCGAGGTTGCTGCTCTGGTCGGACGTCTCGGCGCACTGACACTTGGCAGACGGTTCCTCCGCCATTGCCCTCCTCCGGCAATTGTGGGCTTCGAAGAGAGATGTTTCTTGGTTGTTTGTAATGGAGATGGAAGTGGCAATGGTGGTTCTCATAATGAGGCAGAGATGTAGTCGACTTGGGGCCTTCTCAGGGCTTTGGATAGGGACGTGGGGGAGGCAGTTCATCGTGGACGTGGGGGTAGTGCTCGTGTGGTCGATGTTTGCAGTCCGTCGTGGCAACCGCCCAGTGTGTGGCATGGTAGGTTGGCCTGGAAGAATGAACCGTCCAAACGTAATTCTCTGCAGGTTCTTTTTAACTCTTGCACTGATCCATCTTGTGCAAGTGAACTTATTACTTGCTTCTCCCACTTATACGTCTTACAAGGCGGTGATGATGACGTTTTGTACTCCTCGACTATGGGTACTTGGACTGGTGATTAACGTGTAGTTGAACTTACTAATACAAGGTCAGACTATGTGTGTCATGCTAATCTTTTAAAACTTTTTTGTTTTTCGAATGATTATTTATATCAACATAATCTTTGAAAGTATTTGTTATAGATAAATTAGTTTTTCATCAGTACAACTATGTCATATTTGTACTTCCATTTTTTTCTGTTTGCTTGAGGTAATTATTTTTATGTACTGATGGGCGTTCTGAACTAGGACTGGTAGAACCAGTCATAGCTTGTCTAAATGATGTTTTTTGAGGTGTTCACGTGTGGGTTTGGTTACTGTGCCTTGAACTGACGAGTCAGAATTATCTGTACTGATGTACTATAAGAGTTTAAATTTTCTTTAACAAACTTTTGCTGAGTTACTAGTCGACGGTAGTGTTGACGTTACATAAATCCAGGTCAATTTTTTCAAATATATTTGTGACTGCATTCAAAAGGTTTATCAAACGGTTTACATAATAATGTCACTCGTCCAGCGAGCACAAATCACAAATTATATCTTAACTATAGTACTGATCCAGAAATCGATGATAAAGCTAAATAAGTTTTGGTAATGACAGTGTTTCTGATATGATTACTCATTGTGTACCGAGGCAATCGAGAGTACTAGCTTATTTTTTGAATGGACGCAACAACGTAACCACTATGGATTCTTCAGTCTTGAGATCCTTATAACTGGCCCCGAATGTTGTCCCTTGTCGGTGTTCTTTCCTGCTTGAGCCTTGACAGCTTCATTGTCAGTTTCAGTTTCCTCATCCCCAATATTGTCATCTTCATTGTCTTCGTTTGATTGGTCATCATTCTCGTCAAACTCTTCTTCTTCATCCTCTTCATTTGATTTTTTGGAACTCTGAACCTTGCCCTGTTTCTGTTCAGCAACATCGACTATCGGAGTAAATGACCACGGGTAGCCTTATCAGCCCCCCTGGCTTTTCAAGACATCGGGCCGACTGTGCCCCTCAAGCATCCAAGGCGAAGGGCCACCTTCTTGTGGCCGGCTGGTCCACGCAGCCGGCTGCTAGAAGACGGCAAGGCCCAACAGGCTGCACGCCATGCACCCTCAAAGTTTACACCCACATAACGGTGATAAGACGGGGCGTGGCTACAGTGAAGCCTACCGCCCCCGAATCCCGGAGCGAGCATGGCCACAGTGCGTCGTACCGGGCGGCCATCCCTTGCCCGACGCGACACTGTTGCCACGTTGACCCTGACATCACCCATGGAAGAACGACCATGCCCCCACGACGGGCTATCGATACGGCCCGCAGGCGGCAGGCCCCTCCTGCCAAAGAGCCACCATAAGGCGGCTTGACCAGAACAGTCGGCGTATGGGGAGGACGGCTCCCAACAATCGGACCTCCCCTCCCATCGGAGTTTGTGCACCATTAACCAAATAAGAGGGGGTGAGGCTAGAGTGAACACCCGCCAGGCGGCGGCACTGTAGCCACGCTCACCCTGACCAAGCCATCGTCATCAAGAGCAAGGCTGCAGTAATGAGCAGCTGACAGGGCCCACAGGCGGTGGCCCCAGCCTGTCGGCCAAGAGGCCGGCAGTCGGCGGGACCCACCAGTCGGCGGGCCCCAGCGGCCGGCAGATAAGCCGGCATCCATAGACGCTGACGGTTTGGGCCCACTCCCAGCTGGATTACCATTGTACCCCTAGGGGGTAGGCCTATATAAACCCCGAGGGCACCCATGCAAAGGGTTGACCTCTGAAAATTACACACACCACATAGAGAGAAGAGGAGAGCTAGCCTTGCTCTTCTTCTTCCTCTAGCCGAACAGCTCAAGGGGCCACTTGTAGCTACTTACTGATTTAGTGATCATGCAGAGACCCCGCAGAGTAGGACTAGGGGTGTTGTTTCCTAGGAGAGCCCCAAACCTGGGTAAGATTCGCTGGTGTGCATGTCTTTGCCTCATCCCATTTCCAGGCACCGGCGACGTCTTACTGGCTCCCACTATGATTACCCATCCTTTGGCATATGTCGCACCTACCACCCGACATTTGGCGCCCACCGTGCGGCTAGGTGCACCGTCATCTGGAGACCTGCTCTGGACGGGAACCCTTTTCCTCCCCATCGACGCCGCCTGTGCAGCGAGCTGCCTCGCCGATCTCCTCAGCGAGGCCCGCCTCTCCGACGAGCCCACGCCAGACGCGGGTGCAACCAGCTCCGAGAGCTGCCTCATCAACCTCCTTGGCAAGCTCAACATTGCCAGCAAGCCCACCTCCGACTTGGAGTCGATCGGCTCCACCGACCCGATGCTCGTCGACTCCAACACCGCATCCCTCGACGCCTTCCCCACCAACGTGGTGGTCATCGACGATCCTCTTCCTCATGCCAACAGCAGCGGCAGCACCATCACCGAGGTGCTGGTTATCAGCCACGGTGCTGTATCTGACGCGGACGCCCACGACACTATGTAGACGGCAATACGCGAGTTGTCTGCACCCATTCCGGCTGACACCGACGCTGAGACACTGGAGGCCCACTGCCTTGCGCTCATCGAGAACGGCAAGAAGGTAGCCTCTACGAGACGCCTCACTGAGGCCTATCAGCATGAGGTTGATTGTGTCGCCTCTGGCACGCCGGCTGTCGGTGGGCCTAGCTGGCTCGGTCTGGTCAAAAAGCGTGGCGCGGCCATCGCCAACATGCTGGGGGCCGGCCGTCTGGTCTACGCCACGCCCCTCGAGAACCTGTGAGCTGCCCAGGCGGTAGCCAATGAGCTAGAAGGTTTGGATGGTGACGAGCTGTGCTGCATGATAAGGCGCATCCGGCAGCTCATCGACGCGATCGCTGAACGGCAAGAAGCCGGCGCCCGCGCCGAGAGTCCTCCCCCATGTCGAGAGCACGGCGCGACTTCTCGGACACCGACTGCAGGCGGTGCTCGCGAGTGAAAAGACAAGGAGCCGGCTGCTAGCCGCAGTCAGACACGCCTCACCATCGAGCGACACGAAGAAGGCCGCCCACGAGCTGTGGAGCGGTGGGGAGACTACCCGCCTCCTCCTCCGCCCCGCATGGAGAGATATCCCTCCCCGCCGCCTGTTGAGCACCCGACGCTAGGCGGCCGACTGGGCCGCCGTGAAGGAATCGGCGAGAACGACGCCCGCCATTGGATCGACCGCCTGGCGAGATCCCTGGCACTAGAAGAAGAGCATGCTTTCGGCCCGCCTTGTTTCGGCCCCCGCATTCGTGATGAGCCCTTCCCCAAAGGGTTGTTCCTCCCTAGAGACATGCCCAAGTACAACGGCTCGGTGAAGCCGGAAGACTGGCTAATCAACTACTCCACTGCAGTTAGCATAGCAAACGGCAACAGGCGTGTTGCCGTGAAGTACGTCCCCCTCATGCTCCAAGGCATGACACACACCTGGCTAAATAGCCTCAAGCCCTACAGCGTCAACAGCTGGGTGGATTTCACAAAGGTCTTCATTCGCAACTGAAAGTGCAACTATCCCTGGGTGGTTTTGGTAATGGTTAACAACATATAGCTCATTGAACTAATGCCATTACAAGATAAATATTTGAGGAAAGTTCAATGATTGGCATGGCATGGATAAGGAATGTGGACCCCTCAAAATGCTAAGGACAAAAGATCGGCTCAAGCTTCAAAGTCTAAGACTCTACATTTTCTATTTTAGTGATCCAAGATCACATTGAGTCTATAGGAAAGCCAATACTATTAAAAGGGGATGAGGTGTCGCTTAATGGCTTGCTTGATCAAAATGCTTAGTGATATGCTCTAAAATACCTCAACCACTTTCTCATATCCACATATGTCCCAAACCAAAAGTCAAACTCGGTCCCACCAATTTGATCCATCCGGCGCCACCGAGTTCATTTGACATAGCCACTGCCAGAAACCCTAGTCTTTTCGGTCTCACCGATAGGGATCTCAGTCTCACCGAGATGGGGTTGCAAACTCTCTATTTCCCTTCGTAATGTTTCGGTCAAACTGAGATGAGCGATCGGTCCCACCGAGTCTGCAATGCAAACTCTCTGTTTCCTTTTCGTAACGCTTCGTTCCCACCGAGACGAGCGAATTGGTCCCATCGAGTTTGCCTGACCAACTCTCTGTTAGCTTATTATCAAAGTCAGTCCAACCGAGTTTATGTAATCGGTCCAACCGAGATTACGTTATGCCCTAACCCTAATGATATCGGTCCAACCGAAATTGCCTAACGGTCACATATGCACTGAATCGGTGCGACCGAGTTTTCTGATTCGGTCCCACCGAGTTTGGTATAATGTGTGTAACGGTTAGATTTTGTGTGGAGGCTATATATACCCCTCCACCCTCTCCTCATTCATGAGGGAAGCCATCAGATCGTGCCTACACCTCCACTACTCATTTTCTGAGAGAGAGCCACCTACTCATGTGTTGAGACCAAGATATTCCATTCCCACCATATGAATCTTGATCTCTAGCCTTCCCCAAGTTGCTTTCCACTCAAATCATCTTTCCACCAAATCTAATCCTATGAGAGTGAGTTGAGTGTTGGGGAGACTATCATTTGAAGCATAGGAGCAAGGAGTTCATCATCAACACACCATCTATTACCTTTTCGAGAGTGGTGTCTCCTAGATTGGTTAGGTGTCACTTGGGAGCCTCCGACAAGATTGTGGAGTAAACCAAGGAGTTTGTAAGGGCAAGGAGATCACTTAATTCGTGAAGATCTACCCTAGTGAGGCAAGTCCTTCGTGGGCGATGGGCATGGTGGGATAGACAAGGTTGCTTCTTCGTGGACCCTTCGTGGGTGGAGCCCTCCGTGGACTCGCACAGCCGTTACCCTTCATGGGTTGAAGTCTCCATCAACGTGGATGTATGACAGCACCACCTATGGGAACCACGACAAAAACATCCATGTATCCTATTGCATTTGCACTCTCCAAACCCTTCCCTTTACATTCTTGCAAGTTGCATGCTTTACTTTCCACTGCTCATATACTCTTTGCATGCTTGCTTGAATTGTGTTAAGATTGCTTGACTTGTGATAATTTGTTAAAATCTGCCAAGAACTAAAGTTGGGAAAAGGTTAAGTTTTTATTTGGTCAAGTAGTCGAATCACCCCCCTCTAGACATACTTTCGATCCTACAATTGGTATCAGAGCTTTGGTCTCCATTTGCCTTGATTTCCATAGCTTTTGGTGATCATAGCCTTGGTTTCACAACCTAGGAGAGTATGTCGTCTAGCAAGGGAAATTACCACCATAGAGGTCCTTACTTTGATGGTACTATTTTGATAGTTGGAAGCATAAGATGAAAATGCATATTCTTGGACATAACCCCGCTGTTTGGGCTATTGTGTGTATTGGCTTGCAAGGTGAATTATTCGATGGGAAAGAACCAAACTGTGAAGCTACCGTGGAAGAGTTGAAGATGCTGCAATACAACGTTCAAGCTTGTGATATCCTATTCAACAGATTATGCCCCAAACAATTCAACAAAATCAGCCGCCTTGAGAATGCAAAGGAAATTTGGGATACTTTGATTGACATGCATGAAATTACCGACTCCGTCAAGGAATCCAAATTGGATGTGCTTCAAAGTCAACTTGACAAGTTCAAAATGAAGGATGGTGAAGGCGTCGCTGAAATGTACTCTAGGCTTGCTCTCATCACAAATGAGATTGCCGGCTTAGGAAGTGAAGAGATGACCGACAAATTCATCATCAAGAAGATCCTAAGAGCCTTGGATGTAAAATATGATACCGTGTGCACATTGATCCAAATGATGCCTGTCGGTGTCAAAACCGGCGGATCTCGGGTAGGGGGTCCCGATCTGTGCGTCTAGGCGGATGGTAACAGGAGACGAGGGACACGATGTTTTTACCCAGGTTCGGGTCCTCTTGATGGAGGTAAAACCCTACGTCCTGCTTGATTAATATTGATGATGTGGGTTACAAGAGTAGATCTACCACGAGATCAAGGAGGCTAAACCCTAGAAGCTAGCCTATGGTATGATTATTGTTCGTCCTATGGACTAAGGCCATCCGGTTTATATAGACACCGGAGAGGGCTAGGGTTACACAGAGTCGGTTACAAAGGTAGGAGATCTACATATCCGTATCTCCAAGCTTGCCTTCCACGCCAAGGAAAGTCCCATCCGGACACGGGACAAAGTCTTCAATCTTCTATCTTCATAGTCTTGGAGTCCGGCCTATGATGATAGTTCGGCTATCCGGACACCCCTAGTCCGGAACTCCCTCAGTAGCCCCTGAACCAGGCTTCAATGACGACGAGTCCGGCGCGCATATTGTCTTCGGCATTGCAAGGTGGGTTCCTCCTCCAAATAATTTTATAGAAGATTATGAACACCAGGATAGTGTCCGGCTCTGCAAAAATAAATTCCACATACCACCGTAGAGAGAATAGTATTACACAAGATCAATCTGCTGACGTATTCTGTGGCGTGACGTCACACCACTTCCAAGCCTTTCGAATTGTTTTTATTGTTCCACCTCAGCGCGTTTAGCGAGGCGGTTTCCTTGGCACGTCTTGTCGAAGCAGAGATCGTGTTCGCCTTATTCCGGGATTCCCATCAATACGGACATGGGTAACCCAACCGCGCCATTAATTGTGACGCTTGGGAGATAAGTGAGTTTTACCAGGCCGGTGGGGACGCGCGTTTCCGTCCGCCCATATAAGGGGATAAAGATCCAACCTTTTTACCTGCGCCTTCTTCCTCCTTGGCTTATCCATCTCTGCGAACTCGAGCTCCAGCGCCCAAGTCCGCACTTCTCACCTCAACCTTCTCCAACTATGTCCGGAGCGGGAGGCAAGTGGATGGCCTCCTCCATCACGGAGGGGCAGATCCAGAAGCTGCGCGACGCCGGATACTTGTCCAGCGACATCGCACATCGGCTGCCCGACGAGGGAGAGCTCATCCCCACCCACAGGCCCGATGAGAGGGTAGTGTTTCTTCCCCATTTCCTCCGCGGACTGGGCTTCCCACTTCATCCCTTCGTCCGGGGGCTCATGTTCTACTACGGCCTGGATTTCCATGATTTGGCCCCGAATTTCATCCTCAACATCTCGGTGTTTATCGTCGTGTGCGAGGCCTTCCTCTGCATCCAGCCCCACTTCGGCTTGTGGCTCAAGACCTTCAGTGTCAAGCCGAAGGTTGTGAAGGGCAGCCAAGCGGAGTGCGGAGGCGCCATGGTGGGCAGGATGTCCCACATTACGTGGCTGGAAGGCACTTTCGTGGAAACCATCAAGGGGTGGCAATCGGGGTGGTTCTACATCACCGAGCCGCGTGACGCCGATTGGGCAGCGGCCCCCGAATTTAGATCCGGCATCCCTACACGGCTCACCTCCTGGAAAGAGAGTGGCCTAATCTGGGGGAATTCGGAGGAGCTGACCGGACTCCAAGCCTATATCCAGAAGCTGGTGGACAAGAAGCTCAAGCTTGTCAACGTAGTCCAGGTCATGCTCATCCGCCGGATTCTCCCGTGCCAACGACGGGGTTTCAACATGTGGGAGTTCGATCCGGCGCAGCACCAGACCCTGAGCGGGCTCTTCGACACTACGTACGAAGATGTCTGGAAGGTGATGTTCAAGGGTGCCGAAGCTCCCGCATCCGCTACCGAAGATCGCGGATTCCGCTCGCAGCGTCCGGCTGACGAGGTAAGTGATTTTGCCACTTGTTTTCCATAGTTTGACTCTATGCGGGATCTAAACTCCCTTTACCTTTGACAGGACTGGCTAGCGAAGGCCGAACAGACTATCTGTCCGGTCCCATTGCCAGAGGACCCAGCGTACGCCCGCCTAACGGGGCTGCTGGCTCCGGCACCCCACGTGGTGCCGGAGAAGAAGGCCACGAAGAAGGCCACGAGGACTCGAAAGAGTTCCGATTTTCAGGTGCTATCGGATGATGAATCCGAGGCCGACTCCTCCCACCAAGGCCTGGAGGAGAAGAAAGCCTCTCCCCCAGCGGGGGGAGGGAAGAAAAGGAAGGCCTCCCCAATAAGGGAGGCCGAAGGGTCCAAGAAGGGAAAAACTCTTCCCTCGGACCGCTCCGCTAACGCCAGTGACGACGACGAGGACTGGCCTCCAAGGGCCAAGCCCCTGGCGAGATCGTAAGTATCCGGACTCCCGAATAACTTCAAGGTTTTTTCTTTTCGCCACATAATGTCTTTCTAATGCCGCATACAACCCTGCAGTCCGCCCAAGGATGATCTTCCCGTTTCGTCGAGCGGGTCCTTGGGTGCATCGGATATGGATTCCCTTCCGACTACCTCCACCCCCCGTACCGCGGACGACGCCGAGGTGGGGTCCCAGGAAGGGACCTACCAGGAGGAGGAGGCCCTGGAGGTGTCGCAGGACAACCTCCCGGACTTTGCACCGGACTCAGCCCCGGAGGCCACAGTGGCTCCGGAGTCCGGCGGGCGACCCCTTCGTAAGAAGGGCAAGACCGCGACGCCGGCTGCCTCCGTCCAACCGGAGGTGCCGGACAATTTGCTGGAGGCGCTCAACGGTGCCTCCATCAAAGAGGAACACCGCACTGTTATGAGTGCGGTGATTCAGAAGGTTCAGCTCGCCAAGAGCGGGCTTACCGAAGCCTGCAGCAGCCTTCTAACAGGCTTTGAGGTAAGAATTTCAATATATGTAAAATGGTACTGCATAGACAGTAGACCCTGATGCTCGGTTCGGTGTTCGGAAAGAAAAGCCGGACTGAGGATCTTTAGAAAGATAAACGCAGGAGTAATGAAAATATGTCAATATGGGATTGCAGGCTGTGCTGCTGACCTCCGCCGCACTGACTGCGGAGGTCAATACATTGAAGGAAAACCTCGAGCGGTCCGAGAACGAGTTCGGCCGTGCCAAGAAGCAGCTCGAGGAAAAAGAAGGTGAGTAATACCTTATGAAAATTATACCTTACAGAAAAGGATTTGGTTGCAAGAAAAATGACAAGGATAACTTGGGTATTGCAGGGGCCACTAACGAGGTGGCGGCCCTGAAGGAGGCGGTGGCCGCGGCCGAATGCAATGCAGCCGCGGAGTGCACCGAGCGAGAGAGGCAGGAGGCGCGGGTGGCGGACGTACAGCAAGAGCTCCAGGATCTCGTGAAAAAACATGAGATCTTGGAGCGTGACTTGAAGACTCGAGAGTCTGAGCTTGCAACGGCTCTTGAGAGTGCCAAAGCCGCTAAGGCCGAAGCCTACAAGGCCCTCCAGGAGATTGAGGTGGTGAAGAAAATAGCAGCGGGTAAGGCATTTTTCATGCAAAGTAAGCATGTGAGTGTTAATTACATGTTGCTTACCCGAATTCGGAGCTCTCCAGGAGCATTCGCAGATCTTCCTCGCAGCGTGTCCGATGCTGCCACATTCTACCGGGCCGAGGAGGGGAGCTCGACGGAGAAGGTCTTCTGGTCTCAGTATGCTGAGGCCGGACATCCGGTTCCCCTTAGCGACCAGCTGAAGCAGCTGGTCGAGCTCCACAAGGCGGCCGAACAGGCCATGAAGGGCCTCATAGTTCGGCTATGGACTAAGGAGGCTATGCCTGGGAGCTACTTCGGCCTGGTGCGGTGGCTGGTGGATGCGTGCCCGTGGGTTGAAGTTATCAAGCATTCTGCCTGTATTGAGGGTGCCCGTCGGGCCCTTACCCACGCAAAGGTGCACTGGGGCAAGATGGATGCCCAGAAGCTTGTGACGGACCCCCCACCAGAGGGCAAGGAGCATCGCACACCCGAGATGTATTATAAGAGTGTGCTGAAGGGCGCCCGCACTATTGCGGGTGAGTGCTCCAAAGATGTAATATTTGAGTAGACTCGCATTTTGTTATCATGTGCGCTGAAAACTTGGTTCATATGGGCTAAGCAACGCTTGTTAATTTAAAATATTACCTTCTGTGCGGCTGTTTATCAAATTTGAGAGATGGCAAGTCGTTGGCTTCAGCCCCCATGCCACGAGTGCTGGGGTGTTCGGGATAAACTCGAGCGCTCTTGTTCCCATTTTTGGGTCCATCTAGGGAGGCGCTCGACACGACGAACAAGGCAACCGGACTTATAATGCTTGAACACTCTCACTTAGCCATAGAATTCTATAATTTTAAATTTCGGCGAAGCCCCTAGTCTTCGGAAGGCCGAATTTGGGGCGCTATCCACCCCTTGGCGGGACAGTATCCGGCTCCTTTCTCTAAGCGGCATAAGTCTTTAAGGACCCGCAAAAAATCTCTCGAACAGCGATCGGCTCTCGCCTCATCATGACGGTCAGTTTTAGCTTTCTCCACTGAGGCGTTAACCCAACTCAACTGGGGCGCAATCACAGTGGTTCTCCCAGTGCTATCTTAGCCGATATAACGGAACGTAAGGTACCAAAACATGGGAGCCGGGCAAACCCAACTATTGACCCAAGACATGATTCGGAGCCGATGCATATAGTGTTATAAGTTCGGGGTGCCGCACTTGTGAAAGTGTTCGGACTCATCACACCATGACGTGGGGAACATAAGCCCCTGGTGTGTATTAGCCGTACCAAAGTGTACGGATGCAATATGCCGTGAATGAACGTATGTATGAAAAGGAAATGCAATTATAAGCAAAAAGGTGCTGCATTGTTTTATTCAATAAGTGCTGCTACGAATGCAGAACGATACAAATAGTGCGATAAGCAAGGTATGGGACTGTTAAACATGTCCCCCTCCAGGGGTAGGCTGCAGATTGGCGTATAAAAATGCTCGTAACGGAGACCACCTGTATGTTCGTTGTAGCCTTTATCCTTCCCTGGCTGTTGCATCGTGAGTTCGGCAGATCTGCTGCCGGACAGGGCCTCTGACGAGCGGAGTCCTGTGTGTAAAAATAAAAGGTAAAAAGAAGAAAAAAAAGAACGACACACTGGAGAGCCCCTGGTGCGGTTGAGCCGCAGTCTGGGTTTATCGTGGTCGTGTCCCTCTCCCCATGCTCATGGTATCTTCAGAGCGTAATGGTGTACGCGAAGGATCTGCTTTAACGTTTCGCAGGAGCTGGGGTTGGGGCCGCACTGCTACGCGTGCTCGAAACGTGACAGGTGGTCTTGTTGTAAGTTACTCCGGGCGCGCTTAGCTGTGTCCGGCCGCTTAAAGGCCGGACTCGAGAATTGCCTCAAGAGGCTGCATTGCACTTCTGCCGCGAGAGCCGCTGTATGTTCCTCCGTGCGGAGAGAACGTTCAGTGTTTCCGTTGACCGTGATGACTCCTCGAGGGCCTGGCATCTTGAGCTTGAGGTATGCGTAGTGCGGCACCGCGTTGAACTTTGCAAACGCAATACGTCCGAGCAAGGCATGATAGCCGCTGCGGAACGGGACTATGTCGAAGATTAACTCCTCGCTTCGGAAGTTATCCGGGGATCCGAAGACCACTTCCAGTGTAATTGAGCCTGTACAATTGGCTTCTACACCTGGTATGACGCCTTTAAAGGTCGTTTTGGTAGGTTTAATCCTTGAGGGGTCTATGCCCATTTTGCGCACTGTATCCTGGTAAAGCAGGTTCAGGCTGCTGCTGCCGTCCAACAGGACTCTGGTTAGGTGAAATCCATCGACGATTGGGTCTAAGACCAGTGCGGTGAATCCGCCATGGCGGATGCTGGTGAGGTGGTCCCTTTGGTCAAAAGTGATCGGACAGGAGGACCATTGGTTGAACTTCGGGGAAACTGGCTCCATCGTGTAGACATCCCTGAGTGCACGCTTCCGCTCCCTTTTGGGTATGTGCGTTGCGTATATCATGTTCATCATCCGCACCTGTGGGGGGAAACCCTTCTGTCCTCTATTGTTCGGCGGTTGGATCTCGTCCTCGTCATCGCTATGTAGCCCCTTGTCATTGTTTTCGGCAATTAACTTGCCTGCCTGCTTGAATACCCAACAATCTCTGTTGGTGTGATTAGCTGGCTTTTCGGAGATGCCGTGTAGCTGGCACAAGCGGTCGTTCCTATCCTAACCATCCCCACGATCTCTTAGTAATCTATCCTCCATCCTACATACGGTGAAAAAAATACTTTCAATTCTTTCGATGTATTTATCATCTATTGCTATGTATGTATTTTTGTATCTAAAATGACTCTGATGTGTCACATACTCACATGGCATCTAAGTCATGTATATGCACCGTAAGTACATAGTTTTAGCCATGTATATGCACCGTAAGTACGTAGTTTTAGTCATGTATATGCACCATATGTACTTAGTTTTTCTTCCTTACATCGTCGAAATCGGCTTTAATGATGACATGTTTGTACCGTACAACTTCTGCTCTTCCCTGTATTGGAATCTTACCCACTGTTGTCCATGTCCAAGTATAGAAATGCAGTATAGAGGTGATCTTCCCCATCCCTTTTGTTCATGTGCTCTATTGTAGTGAGATAGTGACAAACTCCTCGTAGTCAATCAATCCCAGGTACTTCTCATATCGTCCTCGCCTAATTCAGACCTAAAACTCTAGGAACAGGTAAAATTAAAAACTGAAAGAAACTTGGTCTGGGATAACAATTTTGTTAGGAAACAATAGCTTCTAGTGTTGCAGTTTATGATTCCAGTGCTAGAATGCCAATTAGATGCTGAAAAAAATATGTTCGCTTACCGTACTGTAGGCGTTACTTATTCAGAAAAATATTGGAGGCCTTGTTCAGTCGGGTGGCCGTCGGAGTCGACTCCTCGCATGTGCCTCCTCGACGCTTCATGAAACATTATCAAAGCTATGGATCGATGAGCGCGCAGCGTTCTTGCACGGACAGAGAAAGATGTGGACAGATAATTCCGTTGATGGAAGTTGGAGCAGATGAGTGCCCGAAGTTCATGCTAAAAATTGTTAGACACAAATTTTTGGTTTGACCAGAATTACACAAGCACCAAAAGAGAACAACAATATTTTGATCATCTAACATCCTGAAGTGCATAAGGAGGAGGTAACACAGGTTCAGAAAAAATAATTATATCACTATACACCGTTGCCAGAATACAAAGATCCTTGACGGGTGTTTCCTTGTAATTCTTCTTGAGCACTCGTGCATAGTTGAAGGTTGTCTTCTAGGCGGAGAAGGTGCTCTCAAAAAGATCGATGTTCTTTCATTTTTTTTTTATTTTTTTAGAAAAGGAGGATGACCCCCGGCCTCTGCATCTGGACGATGCATGCGACCACTTTATTAGTTATTCTCACAAGACCTTACAAAGTCACACAACAGTAAGACTAAAGCCACCGTCTAAGCAACAATTGTCGCTACACCTATCCAAATGATGAAGGGGCACTGATAGCCTGGGCCTAATACCAAACACGCATCGCAGCCAAACCTAAACATCTAAGACCTGAGGTCCCAACCAGGACGCCTGCCTGGTATGGGGCACCTACCAGTCCAGCGCACTCCTCAACCAGGACGCCTGCCGGGTATGAGGCCGCCGCAGCCATCTGCCACGAGTTCATCTTCAGAGCTGTACTGTTGCATCTATCGTGCCAGGTCTCTTTGCCATCGACGCCACCACGACACCAGACAGCGCCGTCCTCCTGTGCGAGTCCATCCTCCCACATTGAACTCCAAATCTGCACAGCACCACGCCGTCAAGATCCGTCGCCATCAATATGTAGGATGAAGCACCGCTCCACCAAAGAAGCCGTCCGCTGGTCCCGCGAAACCGAGTGCACCTCCAAGAATGCCGCCCCAAAGGGGTTACGACACATGAATGCTGCCAACATCCGATCAGCTAATCTAGGGTTTCCCCCGGAGGTATTGAGTAGAGTTGGGAGCTTCACCTCGATGATGCCTTCATGAAGGAAACGATGATAAGGGCATCGTCATCACCGGCTCTGGCCATCAACCGAAAACCAGGTATTCACCCGGATCCGTCCCAAGAAATCCACCCAACAACCTGTGCACCGTCTCGACCGCCTTCAAAGCCCCGGATCCAGCCGCCTAGATCCGGCGACCAACCGCAGCAACAGTGCCACCGTGGGATCCCTGGCGCACCGGCCACTGCCTGAGTGTGCCACCACTGGAGCCTAGGAGGAGGGCTCCCACCCCACCTCGCCAAGACGCAAGAGCCACCGAGAAGGATCCCGCGCGCTCATCACCGTCTCTGATCCGAACCAATCTAAGCAGATCGCCGTCACAGATCCGCCTTGGACAGGGACTGCACCACGCCATGCCGCCGCGGGAAGCCCTAGCTTCACCATCCGCCACCCTCCAGGGCCGTCGCCCCGGGATCCAGACAGAACCTCGTCGCTGCCACCAGCCAAGTTTCGCCACCGCCGACCGGCCACTACGGCCTCCGCCGCCATGCCGCCGATAGATCTGGGCGAGGATAGCCATCCTCCCTGAGGACACACGCCGCAGCCTCTTCTCAGCGTACTCGCACGAGAAGCCACCATGGCCGCGTCCCCACACCTCGCCGGATGCCACGCACGTGCCGCCCCGCCGCCGGCGAAGGCCGCCGCCACGAGGAGACATGCACGCAGCCGCCACACAGCTCGGCGTCGACCCATCTGCAGCCGCGCCATGGGCCCGCCACCGTCAAGATCGTCGCCGCCACGCCGCCAGGATCCGCGCGCCCCGGCGCCTTCGCTTGGCCTGGCCGCTCCCGCAGGCCACGAATGCGAGGAAGGGAGAAGGCCCCCGCCGCCAGCCACCGCGGGGTGCTTTGCCCCGGCGGCTCTGGCCGACGGCGGCGGGGAAGGGGAGGAGGAGGAGGGCTAGCGGCAAGGGGTGGCGGCGCCGCCCGTGTCACCCGCGGGAGGAGCGACGCGGGGGCTCGATGTTCTTTCATTAGTACAAAAGAAAATAGACACTAAAAATTCCCTTTGTTGGTGTTGCTCTCAAGGCAGAATTGTGAAGGTAGACTCTACATCAAAGTACCCGAATTGAAGTTGAGTACTGACTTTAGGTCCTGGCGTAAACAAGGAAAACCAGAATAATAAGACGTCTATAAATAGAGATAGAGATATCATATCATCTATACTTCGGAACTAAAACCAAATCCGTGGTAAACACTGCTTTTTTGGTTAGCACAATCTTGATAACAGCTCCCAAATCAGACCTTTCTCCTTGGCTTTGCCCGATTACCTTGGTAGTACATAAACGTATGAGAAAGAAAAAGTCACTTGAGAATTCAGATCACCGTGACCTGTGGGATTCTGCACCATAAAACTGTAATCTCACAGAGACATCACCGAAGCAGCAGCGGCGGGAAAACCCTCGTGCCTCGGCCGCCGCACAGCAACCGACGCCGCCATCCGCCGATCCAAAACAAAATTGAACTCGCTTGATTGCCAACGGGGCCATATCTGAGCACCCTTCTGTGACCCCGCTAGCCTTCCCTCCGATCTGAGCACCCATAGCACCGGCATGGTGTGGTCCGAGTTGAGCAGAGAGAAATGTTTGTCTCTAGTTTGGTTTGCGTGCTTGGAGGCAGAGTTGTCTCCTGTTTTGCGGCTGCTGCTGATTTTTTAGAAAAGGGGGTATTCCCCGGCCTCTGCATCAGATCGATGCATACGGCCTCTCTTATTAACCAAATAAAAGGGGTTCTGAACAGGAGTCTTACAAACAAAGGAAAAAAAAGCAGCCTATAGCTCACATAGAGCATCGACTGTAAGGCAGAAATGAGATAAGCCACAAACCGGCTTGGCATAATATCAGGTAGGTAAACTAGATGCCTATCCTATTACATGATCGCCATCCAAACCGGTTGAAGATATCCCGTGCTACCGTCTCCCACCGGACAGATCCAGTAACCAAACGCTCCCTGCCTCCGTCGGAGTGAGTAAGGACCAAGTACGGATCAGCGCCGTAGCCCGGAACAACACCTGCAAAAAATGAGTATTTGTTGTCCTGTTAAAAACCAAATCGTTCCTGCAATTCCAAATTGCCCATAATAACACACATACTCCTACACGAATGTGTCTGGCTATTTCGGGCTCCATCCCAAGCAGCCACGCCCCAAATAACGTGTTTACCGATCTCGGTGGAGTAATATTAAAGGCAATTTGCACGGTGCGCCACAACCCTTGTGCCAACGGGCAATCCAAAAATAAATGCTTGATAGTCTCATCCCGATCACAGAAGCTACACCTAGTAGATCCTGTCCAGTTGCGCTTAACTAGATTGTCCTTTGTAAGAATAACTTGTTTATTCACAAACCACATAAACACTTTAATCTTCAAAGGAACCTTAACGTTCCAGACTTCCTTGGACGTAGGTATCACGGATGAATTAATAATATCAATATACATCGACTTGACCGTGAACACCCCAGTTTTAGTTAGTTTCCAATACAACTGGTCGGGCTGAGGATTTAGCTGCACCTCCATCAGCCTACGGACCAAGTGAAGCCATGCTTCCCATCTAGGTCCAACAAGCACTCTCCTAAACTGTATGTTGAGGGGAATAGACTGCATTACTGTGGCAACAAGAGCATCCCTACGCTGAACAATACGATATAGTGTTGGATATTGTGAAGCCAAAGGCGTGTCACCCAGCCACGTATCCTCCTAGAATCGCGTGTCATCTCCATTACCAACAAAACATTTCGTTCTGTTGAAGAAAGCGGCTTTAACCCTCATGAGCCCTTTCCAGAACGGTGAATCTGTAGGTCTCATAGTGACTTGGGATAAAGTCTTTGAGTACAGATATTTACTACGTAAAATCTGCGCCCAAGTTGCCTCTGTCTCAGAAGACAACTTAAACAGCCACTTACTCAGGAGGCATTTATTTTTGACTTCAAGATTTTCAATACCAAGTCCTCCTTGGTCCCTTGGTCTGCAAATAATATCCCATTTTGCCAATCTGTACTTCCTCTTAGACTCATCACTCTGCCAGAAGAAGCGAGAACGATAAAAATCTAGTCTTTTCCTCACCCCAACTGGTACTTCGAAGAAAGATAGCAGAAACATAGGTAAACTCGTGAGCACCGAGTTAATCAGAATCAACCGGCCTCCATAAGACATGAGTTTTCCTATCCAACAGCTTAGTTTTTTCTCAAATCTATCCTCGATACACTTCCACTCAGCATTCGTTAACTTACGATGGTGTATTGGAATACCAAGATAAGTGAAAGGAAGAGACCCACTCTCACACCCGAACAATTGTGTATAAGCTTCCTGTTCGTCTTTGGCTCTATCAAAACAGAACAACTCGCTTTTATGGAAATTAATCTTCAGCCCAGACAATTGTTCAAAAAGGCATAAAACTAGCTTCATGTTCCTCGCTTTGGCCAAACCATGTTCCATAAAAATGATTGTATCATCAGCGTATTGCAGGATGGACAAACCACCATCAACCAGATGAGGCACCACTCCCTCCACCTGACCGGCCTCTTTGGCCCTCCCAATCAGGATCGCTAACATATCAACCACAATATTGAACAGAATAGGCGACATAGGATCACCCTGTCTCAGACCCTTGTGCGTTCGGAAATAGTGGCCTATGTCATCATTAACTTTAATGCCAACACTGCCTTTTTGCGTGTACATTTCCACTTGATGTCTCCAGCGCTCATCAAATCCCTTCATTCGAAGAGCTTGCTGGAGGAACGGCCATTTGACTTTATCATAGGCCTTCTCGAAATCCACTTTGAAAATAACCCCATCTAGTTTTTTCGTATGAATTTCATGAAGCGTTTCATGTAGGACCACAACCCCCTCGAGGATGTTCCTATCCGGCATGAAAGCCGTTTGAGAAGGTTGAACTACAGCGTGCGCTATCTGAGTAAGCCTGATCGTGCCAACCTTGGTAAATATTTTAAAACTGACGTTGAGTAGGTAGATAGGCCGAAATTGTTCAATTCTCACGGCATCTGTTTTCTTAGGCAACAACGTTATCGTTCCAAAGTTAAGTTGGAACAGCTGCAAGTGTCCCGAGAACAAATCATGGAACATCGGCATCAGGTCCCCTTTGATAATATGCCAACACTTCTTGTAAAACTCAGTCGGGAAACCATCCGGCCCCGGAGCCTTATTTGCATTTCATCTTGGCAATAGCCTCGAAAACTTCCTTTTCCGAGAAAGGGGCAGCTAACACATCATTCTCCACAGAAGAAAGTTGAGGGATATCGCTAACCCTAGACTCATCCAGGGATACACAGCTCTCCTCTGGTGGTCCAAACAACCTTTTGTAATATTCACTAATGTATGTTTTCAGGTTGTCCTGGCCGACTATTGTACCCTCATCTTGCTCCAGCTGGAAGATCCTCTTCTTCCTGTGCTTGCCATTGGCAATCATGTGGAAGAACTGAGTGTTCGCATCCCCCTGGACAACTTTTCTCACCTTTGCCCGCAATGCCCACTTTAATTCTTCCTCACGGAGCAAATCCTTCAGCCTCATCTCAGCCTCATGCTTAATATGAAGCTCAGTGGGTAACAGAACCGTAGTTTCAGCTTTTACATCTAAGGTTTGTATAAGTGAAAGGAGTCGTTCCTTCTCGACCTTATACACTCCACCTAGATGTTTAGCCCACCCACGAAGGAAGCTTCGGAGATGCCTGATCTTGTTCTGCCACCGCTCAATGGCACTTCTACCTCCTACATCTTTAGCCCATTCTCTGGCAACAAGATCCAAAAATCCTTCTCTTTCAAACCACGCCATCTCGAAAGAGAAAACATTTTTGTTACCCGAGTAGGTAGCCCCACCAGAATCGAGCAACAAAGGCGTGTGATCAGAGATCCCGCGAGAGAGAGCCTGAACCGTTACCACGGGAAACTTCTGTTCCCAAGCAACACTAGCTAGAACCCGATCCAACTTCTCGTACGTTGGATTTGGCATCGCATTAGCCCATGTGAACTTCCTACCTGAAAGCTCAATTTCTCTCAAATCTAAGCTTTCAATAATGGTATTAAACATAAATGACCATCTCCCATCGAAATTGTCATTATTCTTTTCATCGCGTCTTCTAATTATGTTGAAATCACCCCCAACCAGAATTGGTAGTTGCTCAGACCCACAGACTCTAATAAGGTCTGCCAGGAAATCTGGTTTTAACTCGGCCTACGCTGCCCCGTATACCGCCACCAAAGCCCAGTCAAAACCATCCTGTTTGGACCGCACCCTGAACTTAACAGCAAAATCCCCCATGACCGCACTTCGAACTTCGAGAGAGTCACATCTAACACCAAGTAAGATACCCCCTGACCTTCCTCTCGGCGGCAGACAGTGCCAGTCAAACTCAATCCCCCCCGACAAGGTATTGAGAAATTGAGGTGAGAAATTTGCTCTACCCGTTTCCGACAGGGCAATAAAGTCCAAACTATGCTCAATTGATGCCTCCGCAAGGAACCTCCTTTTAGCCAAGTCCTTAAGACCTCTGCTATTCCAAAAGATCCCTCTCATATGTCATCATGAAATTTTTTAGCCGTGCGAATCCTAGCACTCCTACGGACTGCAGACATCGGGTAAGTTTTGCGCTTCCACTTGCGCTTAGGGCTGGTCGTGCCTGTGACGCCCGGATAATCAAGCTACAGTAATCCCCTACTAATGATGACACGTCACCCCTTTCACTGTAGTTAATCTCGGGTTAATTCGAAACCGTTTCAAATTTAAATCCTAAATCAATCAAACGACAAAAGTTTTCAAAATATTAAACTAAAATGTTCGGGCTGTGCCAAAAGTGGCATAGGTAATTATAGTGCAGTAAACACATTTTTATAAATTGCCTAAATACTTTTAAATGAACTAAAACAGAAAACAAATGAGAAAAAAAAGAAGGAAAAGAAACCCCCTCGGGGCTCCGGCCCAGCAGGCCACCGGCCCAACTGGGCCACGACCTGCCAGGCCGGCCCAGCTCCCCCTTGGCCCAGCCGGCCACCCCACTTAATCCCCTCGGTCCACTAACCGAAACCCTAACCCCACTGCTCCCCCGATCCCCCCACTCGCCTCTCCCTCTCCCCCTCCTCCCGATCCCATCTGGATCGAGGAGGGGCTCAACCTCGATGCGCCGAAGGCGACCACGCACCGCCCCGCCGCTGCACAACCACCTCGACGTCGGAGCCTCGCCAGCCTACTTCCTCGTCCCTGACCTGGACGCGTCAACCCCGACCCCGTCGCCGCCGCCCGGAGCTTCTCCGCCGGACCTCCCTCACCGGACTGTCGCCGCCTCGCCATATCTTCCTCGTCGGACCTCCCCTAACTCCGTCAAGCACACTGCCCCGTTCCCTACTCCCCCTTGTGAGCCCCGACCTCTCCTCTCTCCCCCTCGCTCGCTCACCGCGCCGTCTGTGCTCCGGCACGCCGGCGCCTCGCCGGCGCCCGCACGCGCTCACCGTGCCCCGCACGCCCTCTGCGTCGAGCCCCCCGCGCCCGAGTCATCCTC
>NC_041387.1:315384391-315391012 GCF_002162155.2 Triticum dicoccoides | reverse complement strand
ACAGGGCAGGTTGAGACCACCTAGGAGACAGGTGGGCCTGGCCCTGTTCGGCGTTCGCGGATACTTAACACGCTTAATGAGATCTTGGTATTTGATCTGAGTCGGCTACGAGCCTATACGCACTAACCATCTACGCGGGAGTAGTTATGGGTATCCCGGCGTCGTGGTATCAGCCGAAGCACTTCAGACGTCAGCGACGGAGCGGCGCGCGCCGAATTGGACTGGAACGCCACTAGGCTAGGTCTGCTTTCGGCCGCCCTCGCAACGTGCAGGTGTGCTATGGGCGATGGGCCCAGACCCCTGTGCGCTTAGGTTTAGACCGGCGTGCTGGCCTCTCTGTTTTGCCTAGGTGGGGCTGCGACGTGTTGATCTTCCGCGGCCGGGCATGACCCAGGAAAGTGTGTCCGCCCAAATGGGATCAAGCGTGTTGGGTTATGTGGTGCACCCCTGCAGGGAAGTTAATCTATTCGAATAGCCGTGATCTTCGGTAACAGGACGACTTGGAGTTGTACCTTGACCTTATGACAACTAGAACCGGATACTTAATAAAACACACCCTTCCAAGTTCCACAGACAACCCGGTGATCGCTTTTCCGCAGGGCGACGAGGAGAGGATTGCCGGGTAGGATTATGCTACTGCGATGCTACTGGAGATGCTACTTAGAGATGCTACTTGAAGATGCTACTTGGAGGACTTCAATCTACTCTCTTCTACATGCTGCAAGACGGAGGCTGCCAGAAGCGTAGTCTTCGATAGGACTAGCTATCCCCCTCTTATTCTGGCTTTCTGCAGTTCAGCCCACCGATATGGCCTCCTTACACATATACCCATGCATATGTAGTGTAGTTCCTTGCTTGCGAGTACTTTGGATGAGTACTCACGGTTGCTTTCTCCCCCCTTTTTCCCCCTTTCCTTTCTTTCTGGTTGTCGCAACCAGATGCTGGAGTCCAGGAGCCAGGAGCCAGCGTCGACGACGACTACTACATTGGAGGTGCCTACTACTACGTGCAGGCTGACGATGACGACCAGGAGTAGTTAGGAGGATCCCAGGCAGGAGGCCTGCGCCTCTTTCGATCTGTATCCCAGTTTGTGCTAGCCATCTTATGGCAACTTGTTTAACTTATGTCTGTACTCAGATATTGTTGCTTCCGCTGACTCGTCTATGATCGAGCACTTGTATTCGAGCCCTCGAGGCCCCTGGCTTGTATTATGATGCTTGTATGACTTATTTTATTTGTAGAGTTGTGTTGTGATATCTTCCCGTGAGTCCCTGATCTTGATCGTACACGTTTGCGTGTATGATTAGTGTACAATTGAATCGGGGGCGTCACAAGTTGGTATCAGAGCCGACTGCCTATAGGAATCCCCCTTCCAACTCCTTGGCCGAAGTCGAGTCTAGACTTTACAAAACTTTTACTAACATGGCTGTGCGGCCCATGGGCCCACGTCGCCATTGGGTGGTACTAGGATCTTTTACTCCTCGACCTTTACTCTGGGACGCTGATCTCTCCTCTATTCAGGTTAAATGAAGTTTACTAAATCTAACAATAGGATCTCGTTATCACTTTCACCCGGAGAGCCCCTTGTTACTGATGATCGTCTGCTGCACCAGAAGACCCTGAAGATACTCTCCGCTGTTAACCCGAGAACTTGTGTTCATCGCGTTTGCAATTCCCCTTCCACCGCAAACCCTTATGGATAACTACTTGCAGTTGTTATTCTTACATTCATCCCCAGTTGGTCTTGTTATTACAAGATAACCTGAAAACTCGTCGTTGTTTCGATAATCCTTTGAGCTTACTGCCTTGCTGTTCTTTGTCACCTGAATACCCCTACGGTTAATTATTGCAATTATCGAGTATCCGCTCATCCCCAGTTGTTCATGAGTTTCACAAAAGTCTTCGAAATATTATTCGATCTTCTGAAAATCCTTTATAGCCTTTGGCTCTTGAAATTCTTGCTTGCTCGCATTATGGTTAATCCCATAAGTCTCGTAGTCTTATTGACATTCCTTGTCACTATCATTTTGGGTCTATTGACTCAATATGTTTGCGAATACACGCAATCATCATTGATCCTTATAAATTACTTTTCCGGCTGAGCTGCCATTCTTTTAACTGGAATTGGTTCTCGACCAATCGAATTGTCTTTGATTGTACCCTAAGGCTATTCAACTTATCCACCCCTAATCAGAGCATTGCTTCTGATCCCTTGATTTGGAAATCATAATTCCTTTGCATTTGACAATTGAGTTAGTCAGTTGTTTCTATAATTTGCTTCCTCTAGTTGAGTACCGATGCTCACGTCAGATCCCTTGTGGACCACCAGATCCTTTGTTGGATTTTATCTGACAACGCCCTTCATATTCAATAACCTTGTGAGCCTTTTCTCTGATACATAATGCCTTTGGTAAATTGTATTGTCTGCTTTCTCAACCATGCTCTGTCTTCGAGCTTGAGTTAATTACTTCTAAAGATTGTGGTATATGATTCTAAGATGCCCCGATGGGTTGAACCTATGCCTTCCTTAATATGTGTGGGCTCGAAAGTTTTCACGAGTCGTACTCTTCTGATATTTTGCCAGATAAAATTTCAACACTACAACTTCATTGAACGCGAGAAGTGAATGAAAGGTTGTGCATTGGGGAAGTGGGAGTCGACCTTGAACTTTGTGTTCATGCCCATGGACACGATACACATCTTCTCATCGAAGCTTCTTTTAAAATTAATTATTCCATTGATATAAGATCATCTTATATCTGGGATCTGGCCTTTTTGCAATCTTGGTTCCGACCATGTTCTCCTTTAAATACCATTTCTCGTGCAAGTTTAAGCACTTGTCTTCTGCAGAGCAATGCCCCAGTCCAACCTCTACTTCGATCTGTCATCGAGTATTACCCCATGGTATCTCGAGATTATTATGGAACTGCCTAAATTTTTATGAGTTCATCAAGTACTACCTTCTCACTGATTCAAATTTTTCGCGGGCTCTGAGTTATTGAACACTCAAAGACACCGATAACTGAACCGAGTCCGCTCTTCGGTTCAACAACTCTTCAGTAAGCTTCTATAAGTACGAGTTTGTACCCGATCACGCCATTCCTAGCCTGTTTGGCTATATCATTGTCGTGACGATTCTAACTGTGCTACCTGGTCCTTATTCTCGGAGCACCAATTTTCGACGATGAACTAACCTTACGTCGATCCTCATCGTCATATCATTTCGCCTTGAACAACAAGCTTGGTTTCGAGTTTGTGTCGTACCCTTGGTTCCAATAACCTTTCACTTCATCATTACTTGACTTGATGTCGTTACCGATCGATTACATCTTCATGAACTCTCGCGACAAAGGTGTCGTGATCATCAACATTCTGAGCTCATCCAGGATATCAATTGAATTCATGATGAGACATACCATCCTTGCCCTCGATGAATTGTATTATCGTCGACCACTTTATTGCCCTCCCACCAACACAAGCTTGTTCATGTTTGGTGTTATACCTTGAGTTCCTTGCTATCCAGCAATTGTTCTTCTTTACCTTGGAGTATTACCATCCTTTATGTCAAGAATGTTCTGAGATTTGTTCCACCTCTTGAGAATTCTTGACATAGAAATACTTCTCACCATCACCATTCTTTCTTGGTCCCCGTGTTAATTCCAACAAGTGAACGGTGTTGTTTGGATTCTTTCCTTCTAGCAACCCTATTTCTTTGAAGTGAATGGGCGATAGTTCATTCTAAGTCCTTCGCTAATTGAATCACCATTTTAACGTTGGCCGTGCAACCCAACCCATATTTCGGGTGCACCGTTCAACCAATGTTTAATTATGTATGTTTTCCTCGAGCATACCCATTATATCATTTGATCTGACAAATGTTATCTCCTTATCCACATAATTGTGGAGATCCATCTTTTGGATACCTCGATGAGTTATCGCTGAGTCCATCAGTCACCTCCTCATCCTCTCCTTGGTTTATTGATGAACTATTGTTTCAGGAACCCGCTCCCATAGTTCATTTCCCGAGAATCTTACAATGTCATTTCGTCGATATGTGCCGCAGCTTTTCTTCTCGGACATCCTGAGTCTGAGGTATCATGACACCAATCGGATCTGAATCTTGGTCGGATATGATGGTTGGGACATTTTCCAAGAGTTATGATGTTGATCCTTCGATGACCCGGTAACATGATGTCATGCCTAGCACCCCCCCCCCCGGCTGGAGGACCTATCATTATAGATTCCTTTTCAGCAAGGTTATCCGTTCATCCATGGGGAAATTGTAAGACTTATTCTACAAGCTATTCCTGATGGATCCTTTGAGTATCCAAAGTCTGATCTTTACCCAGTGACCACGTCAAATGCTATCTCGAAGCATGTCTGTGGTACTCCGATTTTCAACAAGAACATTTAAAGCCCAATGATAAATGTTTCTTGATCAATTATCCAAACACCGCTGTATGGATAATGTCTTGAAAATTTTCTCCCCTACCTAAAGAGTTTTCTACATTATATCCTGTCATGGATATCAATCTCTACTTGTCCTTGGTAAGGATATACCCTTGAAATATGTGTTTAGACACATTTTCCTTTCCATTGTTCTGTTTAAACCTGATAATCACTTTTCCTTTCCATTGGTTTGTTTGACCTCTCTTGTGATCTATATAATCTAAGTAGTAATGATTCACTGCTTATGTAAACACCTCGGTGCGCAATTCCGTCAGCAAAACCCTGTTACTATTGTTGATGACATTTCGGTAACCACCGATGGACGGGAACCTTGCCTATTGGTCCGCCTCGTTCAACGAGCAGGAAAATGGTTCTCTTCGTCCCTCGCCCTTGGTACCGATGTTGTTGTCGGCATAGCTGACAAGCTATTCACTGACATGCCTCCCTGTCGCGGCTGTGCAAGATGTCACCACCCTTCCTACTTTCAACCCGCATGGTGGGCCCATAACCCATAGGTCCACTGGATCGAAACCTGACTCTTCTTTACAACTCGGATTCTAATGCATCCTTTGCACCTGGCTTTGTATGTGATTCACTAGCTAATTGCTATACCGTTATTCATCCTAGAATCAAACACCATGTTATTCTCGTTGTTCAAACCCCTATTCCAGCTTCTGTCTAGTCATCGAATGATTGCCTACCCGTTTGAAACTTTGGTACCATCGTATATTGCACTCAACGAATTCACTGAAATACAACTCGTGGGGTACCTTGTGTATTTCCCATTGAGTTCACCGTCAGATGCCCAGCTTTGTGGATATGCGTTCTTTCAGAGTTCTTCCCCTTGGTCGTGTTCGTAGGATGATGGAGTTTCTGAAGAAAGGACATCGACTTCATCATGATGACCTGCAGCAGAGAAATGAAGACATCAACGTAGTGGATCTACCTCTTCGAGAAGAGTAACCAAGACCAAGAAGGATCGTTAGAGTTTCGTAACCTAGTCTTTCCCTTTACTCCCCTCTTAAATCTCGGGACGAGATTTCTTGTAGTGGAGGAGAATTGTGACGCCCGGATAATCAAGCTACAGTACTCCCCTACTAATGATGACACGTCACCCCTTTCACTGTAGTTAATCTCGGGTTAATTCGAAACCGTTTCAAATTTAAATCCTAAATCAATCAAACGACAAAAGTTTTCAAAATATTAAACTAAAATGTTCGGGCTGTGCCAAAAGTGGCATAGGTAATTATAGTGCAGTAAACACATTTTTATAAATTGCCTAAATACTTTTAAATGAACTAAAACAGAAAACAAATGAGAAAAAAAAGAAGGAAAAGAAACCCCCTCGGGGTTCCGGCCCAGCAGGCCACCGGCCCAACTGGGCCACGACCTGCCAGGCCGGCCCAGCTCCCCCTTGGCCCAGCCGGCCACCCCACTTAATCCCCTCGGCCCACTGACCGAAACCCTAACCCCACTGCTCCCCCGATCCACCCACTCGCCTCTCCCTCTCCCCCTCCTCCCGATCCCATCTGGATCGAGGAGGGGCTCAACCTCGATGCGCCGACGGCGACCACGCACCGCCCCGCCGCTGCACAACCACCTCGACGCCGGAGCCTCGCCAGCCTACTTCCTCGTCCCTGACCTGGACGCGTCAACCCCGACCCCGTCGCCGCCGCCCGGAGCTTCTCCGCCGGACCTCCCTCACCGGACTGCCGCCGCCTCGCCATATCTTCCTCGTCGGACCTCCCCTAACTCCGTCGAGCACACTGCCCCGTTCCCTACTCCCCCTTGTGAGCCCCGACCTCTCCTCTCTCCCCCTCGCTCGCTCACCGCGCCGTCTGCGCTCCGGCACGCCGGCGCCTCGCCGGCGCCCGCACGCGCTCACCGTGCCCCGCGCGCCCTCTGCGCCGAGCCCCCGCGCCCGAGTCATCCTCGCCGTGCGCGGCCTCCCTGCTGCAGCCCTGCCGCGCGCTCATGCGCGCCCGCCCACACGGGGCCGTGCTCGCCGCCGCTCGCTCACCGGCCGGCCCGTGCTGGCCTCGCCCACGCCGGCCTGGCGACCTGCCAGGTCCGCCGCCCACGCCCGCATGCCCCTGGGCGTGCGCCCGAACGGGGCGCGCCCGTTACCCGTCGCCCGCGCCCTGAATGGCCTCTGTGCCACTGAACGGGGGG
>NC_041387.1:315371160-315382830 GCF_002162155.2 Triticum dicoccoides | reverse complement strand
GCCGAATTGGACTGGAACGCCACTAGGCTAGGTCTGCTTTCGGCCGCCCTCGCAACGTGCAGGTGTGCTATGGGCGATGGGCCCAGACCCCTGTGCGCTTAGGTTTAGACCGGCGTGCTGGCCTCTCTGTTTTGCCTAGGTGGGGCTGCGACGTGTTGATCTTCCGCGGCCGGGCATGACCCAGGAAAGTGTGTCCGGCCAAATGGGATCAAGCGTGTTGGGTTATGTGGTGCACCCCTGCAGGGAAGTTAATCTATTCGAATAGCCGTGATCTTCGGTAACAGGACGACTTGGAGTTGTACCTTGACCTTATGACAACTAGAACCGGATACTTAATAAAACACACCCTTCCAAGTTCCACAGACAACCCGGTGATCGCTTTTCCGCAGGGCGACGAGGAGAGGATTGCCGGGTAGGATTATGCTACTGCGATGCTACTGGAGATGCTACTTGGAGATGCTACTTGAAGATGCTACTTGGAGGACTTCAATCTACTCTCTTCTACATGTTGCAAGACGGAGGCTGCCAGAAGCGTAGTCTTCGATAGGACTAGCTATCCCCCTCTTATTCTGGCTTTCTGCAGTTCAGCCCACCGATATGGCCTCCTTACACATATACCCATGCATATGTAGTGTAGTTCCTTGCTTGCGAGTACTTTGGATGAGTACTCACGGTTGCTTTCTCCCCCCTTTTCCCCCCTTTCCTTTCTTTCTGGTTGTCGCAACCAGATGCTGGAGTCCAGGAGCCAGGAGCCAGCGTCGACGACGACTACTACATTGGAGGTGCCTACTACTACGTGCAGGCTGACGACGACGACCAGGAGTAGTTAGGAGGATCCCAGGCAGGAGGCCTGCGCCTCTTTCGATCTGTATCCCAGTTTGTGCTAGCCATCTTATGGCAACTTGTTTAACTTATGTCTGTACTCAGATATTGTTGCTTCCGCTGACTCGTCTATGATCGAGCACTTGTATTCGAGCCCTCGAGGCCCCTGGCTTGTATTATGATGCTTGTATGACTTATTTTATTTGTAGAGTTGTGTTGTGATATCTTCCCGTGAGTCCCTGATCTTGATCGTACACGTTTGCGTGTATGATTAGTGTACAATTGAATCGGGGGCGTCACAGTGCCCTCCCGGTCCAAAGTGCCCGTAACCGATGGAACATCTACTTCCATCCCGATATTCTCATCCTCCTCCTCCGGCTCCTGGAGGGGCGGTGCTAGATCATCACAAAAATTATCAAGTACTCGAACTCCCAAGGCATCAATCTCAGAGTCATTCATAGGTTTGACCGCAGCTAAGTTACGAATTACTTCTAAAGCCCGCTCGGCTTCTAGATCTAGCAAATCGTTAACAGAATTAGTAACTTCACCCTCATCTCTACCAAGTGAAATTCCTAATTGTTGTGCCTTATCCATAATTTGATCATGCGAGAAATGCATAATAGTATTGGAAGAATTAACGGACATACCAGTAGTGACTTGGACTTCACGAAGCTTGGCCGCCCTCACGGCATAGCGCTGTTGCATGTCGTCCACCTCCGGATGGCTCTGAAGCCGACAACTCATACGTCGACCCTCAGCTGCCTGGTCCGGGATCCCGCCAAACATAATGACCTCCTCCCGCGAAAATTTATCCGGAGAGCGACCGCCTGTCACTCCCCGAACATCCACCCGGTCGCCATTACCAGGTGAGAGCGCCGAGTCCAGCCCTGGGGAGGCGAAGGCCAGCTGCCCCCTCCCCCCATCCACCCCGGACCGCCTGTACGGAGTGCACGCTGCAGTCCCGACCGGGGCGCCCCCCTCGGGCACCGAGGCAAACGGGAGTGTTGAGGCCACCTGCCCCACGCCCTCCCGCTGAACCTGCGCCTCCGCCTGCAATGGTCGCCCAACCAAAGGCGTGAGAGGAGAGGGGGCCATCAGCCCCGGCCCCCAACCGGAGACTGAGGGGGGGCCTCCAAAGAACCCTGATCCGGACCCCCAGATGAGATCGGCCCCCCCGCCTGCACCCCAGCCACGTCACCACAAGCGGAAGTAGTCGAGTCCACAATATCCAACCTCGCTCCCCCACCCGAAACCTCCACACCCGCATCCTCAAAATCCAAAGCCGGTAAAGAAAACTCAAAGTCCTCAATAGACTCCACCCGCTCACTCCACAGTCTCGGAGGAGCGGACGCAGGACCAAAGGAACCAAATCGCAAAGTGGTCGACGGCACAGACGCTCCAGGCGCCGTTCCTCCTCCTGCTGCCTTACTCGTCGGCTCCGACCTCTTGGCCATCTCACTCACAGAATCATCGGCCATTTTTTCCTTACCAGCTGTATCATCGTCACCTTCACTCATGTCATCACCAGTGGCAGCTGGAACCTCGGCAAAGAGGCTATCATCCTCAAACTGAATCTCAAGAGTGTATAGCTGCCCTCGAAAAACCCACTTAACCATGTCGGGCACATAGTCGATGTCCAGAATACTGACCAACAGGCGAGCAATCCCATGAGCTCGAGTAAAGTCCATATCGACTCGCTCGGTCTTACCCACCATAAGACCGAGACTAGCAACCTCCCTGGCGTCCCGCAGTAACTCAGACGGAGCCCCCGAAAAGCGCAACCAGGCCTGGATAAGGGGTGTACCCTGGGGCTCAACCAGCTTCCACTCCTGGAACTCAAGTATGTCCTCTGTACCTAGGATCTTACACACCCCAAAGCTCAGCAACCTCTGTAAGTCCTCCACAGTTGGGAACTGAACCCTGAAAATGTTGGTCTCCAGCCTGACAAGCTCCCAATGGAAGTCACCTGGTGCCAGCTCCCGGAGACGCTGAATAATCTGAGCCTCAGACACTTGCCCTCTAGTCACTTTCACTATCCCAGTTGTCGAACTGTGCTCCTCCTGAGGAACCCCCCCCCCCTCAGTCGGTGACTCAAAAAACGTGAGTTCAGAACAAAAGACACCATATGTCATGAGGCTCGGTCTCTGCGCCCGCACCAGCGGACACACTCCAGCCTCGTGTGCAGGCTTACCACAAGAATCACAAATAACAGCCACACACTCAGCAATAAAATGACCCTTATCGCCACACCTATAACAAAGCATTCTTTCCTTTTTCTTAGCAAACTTAGCAACCCTGTCCACCTCAGTACTGTCAGAGCCGTCCGCCGACATAGCCTGAGTCTCGGCCTCGACCGGAACCTCTACAGCGGCCGGTTCTGTCACTACGTCCATCGCCTGGCAAGCCAAATCTGTCTCCTCAGCAATGGCATCGACTACCGTCTCAACCGTAGTATGATGATGTCTTGGACGGTACCGACCCCCTCGGCCTCCTCGGCCACGATATCCGCGGAAACCGCCTCGGTTACGATTAGCTGGCCCAGTCGTCCCTTCGACAAAACCACCAGGCGACCCCAAGAAAGGCCTCTCAGCCGAACCATCACTCTGCCAGGCATATCCCCGTCCGCCACCCGTAGACGAGGATCCCCGGTGCTGTCCATCACCATATGTATTGTACCCGTCGTCACCCCACTGCCCTCGAAGTACCGCTCGAACATCCGCCTTAGCCGGAACTGGAGGTGGCTGAGCCTGCTGCAGCACCGGCGTCGCCGCATCGCTGACTTGCCTAGCCACAAAGTGCGGCGGTCTAGCTCCCACCTGCGCCACAGGGGGCAGGCCATGGGCACCCAGGGGCGGCGGCCTTGCCAGTGCACCTCGTCCCGCGGTAGCTCCAGTCGTCGGCACCGTCGGCCTAGGGCCACCACGCCCCGCCGCTGTGATCACCGGCGCGGTCGGGCGGAACCCAGCCGGAGCAGCCACACCGCGGCCCGCTGGATTGATCTTGGCCCCGCCCACATGTGCTCGTTGGCCGCCGGCAACCGAACCAGGACGCCCCGCAGCAGGATCCGCTCGCAGGGGTGGAGGGGCGCCACCACGGCCGGCAGCAAGCGGCACGCCGGCGCCGCCGCCACCCGTGCCCGCAGGGGCGCCGCCTCCGCTGCGACCAGCAGCCGGCGCCTGCGAAGGCCCTCCGCGGCCCGCAGCGCCCGGAGAAACCCCAGTGGCTGCGCCCGGTGGAACCCCACGTCCCGCCATCGCAAGGAGAGGTGGTATTCGAGCAGCCCGTCCTCCGCCGCGATCAGCAAAGCGTGGTCGTCCGCCTCCGTTCCGAACCCTAGCTCGAACCGTACGTGTGCATGGGGGTGTAGTCGTCGGCTGTGGATCAGACCGGGCCTCATACCCTGCGTCCAGAAGCCCGACATCTAACTTGGCCGGTTCACTCAGAACCGGCCCACCCACCAGACGACCCAACTCACGGCCCAGCAAGGCATTCAAACGAGCGACCCTGTGATCGCGGATCTCAGCGCTGCGGTCGATCGCCGGCGCCGTCACCGTGGCCGCCGACGACCGCCGAGCCTTCTTTCTGCTTACTATCTTCCATGAATTGTCAGTGATGAAATCGGAAAGAACAGGTTTAGGAAGACACACCTTCGGAATCGGCCCCTTCCATGGCCTGACCGCCGATGCCGCATTCCTCCGATGAACTACACGCCGGCTGCTGCTGATAGTTTGTGTGCTTTGGTGTGAGGAGATGAGACGTAAGAAGAGGTGGAGGAAGGGGGTAAAGTGTGCAACCACGCATGAGAGGAGTATGGTGGTGTTGGCTTCGTCGCCGTCAGCCTCGGCGAGGCTCTTCTGTCCCGCGAGATATCATGGCAGCCATGGCGGCCTGTCGTCCTGCTTGCCCTGATTCGATGGGGATGCACGTACCTGTGGGATCGTCCTCGGCTTATGCCTCATCGTCCGGCGACTCTCGTATTTATGGGATGGGTAAGAAACGGGTTCGACTCGACTCGAAGCGAGAGTCCTGATCGTGAGGGACAGGGAGGCACAGGGAGACACGAACGTGAGAGAGAAGCGATGTGGTGGCTTGGCAAAATCGAGTTGGCTCGTTGTCTTTTTAGGGGTAGCTGGCCTTTCATTATTAGGTAAAGAAATATACGTAGGTAAAATAGTACCACCTCATATGTATAGGAAATAATATAGATGAAAAAAAGCGTAAAATCACAGGAAGAAACGTATTGTGACGGTGAATCCAAGGAGTCAATCCGTGCTTTATTATTATTATTATTATTATTATTATTATTATTATTAGGGAAAAACTAGCACAAATGCCCGTGCATTGCAACGGGAGAAAACAATTTTTCATGTTCGTGCGTTTGTGCGTTGCCATGGGAGAACACTCATGTATGTGATGCTATCAAGATTCGTCTTAACTGAAAACTTAATTGTCCATTTGTTAAAGTAACATACATGCATAAAGAGATATGGTTAAATGTCCATGCATTTCTATGCAGAAAAAAATTCAATTGATTGTAACTTTATCATTTGCCAATTAAACCTAGGTACCTTGACCACCTTTAACTCTCTTGTCACCTAAGTAACCTAAATCTACTTTAGTCACGACCAATGTAGGAGAAAAGTCTCTAATTAAAAAAAATATAAATCAAACATATATAGTTTAGGAAGAGGGTATGTATTCCCGTCATTGACCATCTAAATTTGTTCATAGCCTCTTAGATATTTTTGGAAACATCGTACATCAGTATCACGCTTAGCAATCTCAAGCGTGGTATTGGCTGAATCTCATTGCAAAAATTCAAAACATGCATCCTATCTACTGCTTCTCAGCTTCAGTAAACAACAGAGCATTGTTTTCATAGTTGGAAATTAAATCGGGTGAAATTAGCAATGCAATGTACAACAGACAAACCAAAATCTGAGTTTATCTATACACTACAATCCATTGTGATCTATATGCTGGAGTTACCTAAACAAATACTATTGATAAGAGTAGGTCTGACAAACAAACAAAACTACCATAGCATCGCACGTCTTCACATGCACATAAAATTGCAGCTTAGAAAAGCTTATGCTGGTTTTACCCTTATTTTCCTTTTCTTTTGAGGTGATTTTTTTTCGTGAGTTCACTAGAAGCCCGTCAGGCCGAAGGCACACACGAAGAAACAGACCTGCTCCTGGACCGCTCCCCCTTCTTCGATTCCTTCCTCCTCCCATGGCGCTCTCTCGCCCCTTCTCTCTCTGTAGAGCCAACTAATCAAGCAAAGCCTCCCCGCTTGGCCTCTCTTTCTTTCGGCAATCAAATTCACATCTATTCCCGAAACAGCTCCTTCCTTGATTTTCCAGAAAACTTAAGAACATATATAAATTGACGAATAATGATGAAAAAGGGCGAGGTGGGACTATATAATTTGTTAGCAAACGTGTTTGTAACGCAAGAAAAGGTTCGCACACTTGGCTATAGCGTTGTGGGCACGAAGAAGAGGCCAGCGGTTCAATAAACAAAAGTTGACTAACATAACATGTATACACCTACACTACATGTAAATAGGGTCTTATATATGAACTGAGGTTGATGGATAGATAAAAAGTATCACGAACATTGCCGAGTAAGTAGCACTGGATCAGATGGCTGGAGAGTAATATTACTATAGACTGTATGAAGACTACATGTATTTTCAGCTGAGCAACTAACAACCTCACGCTATTTGCCGAATAGAAGTCATCAAGATACGCATGTTAAACCACATGGATATTGCTCGATCAAAGCCACACAAACAGCTTGAGCCTTTGGGCATCAAAGTCTTTACATTTTCCTTGAAAGAGTAATAGACTAAATATCCTACCTGGAGAGGAAGATAGCTTGAAAATGTGCAGACCATCTCAGTGGTAGCTGGTTGGTCACGTTGTTCAACATGTACTACTCAAAATTGCATCCGGTTGCTGCCATTCTTGTTTGAAATAACATAAGCACTACACCTTTTTTTCCTGGCTAATTAAAGCAGCTACAGAAAGAAATATGTTGTGCAAACTCTATGAGCCAATTGTGCATTTAGACGGAAGTTTCATTAGGGAGTTGAGATTCCAATGGATGTACTACCAAGTGCCAAATTCTTGAAGCACTGCGATTTTTCTAGCAAACTGAACTAACCATAACTTGATAGCATGGCAATTTGATCAGCAACTACTAAGAAAAATGATTAAAAAATGGGGCCACAAGTGTACTGATGAGTATGCCCTGATTTTCCCATCTGCCTTTTTCTTTCACACCAAGCGATTCTGCTCCAGGAAGTATCCCAAATCATCTCAAAATAGAAATCCCAAATCCCTGGAGCGGACATAGTCCCCCGTGGATCCATCTTGAGGACTAATCGTCCAGAGCTCTCCTCGCTCCAGCGTTCGGATTCTCAAGCGGCGCTCGCGTACGCCATATCGTCAGATGGAAGTGGGACGGGAGATGCCACATAAGGCAGCGGAGAGCTCGACGGCCGGCCACCGATAGGCGAATGGCAGATGGCGGAAGGATGAATGGCGGCAGTCTTGTGGTGGAGCGTGATTTCCAGGTGCTCGGGTAGTCAGCACCCATTGATCGGGGTCGCGACCAACCCATCGATCCTTCTCGATCCAGCCTCGTCCCCGATCCTCCATTTGGGTCGATCGACCCCAAATCAGGGGACGTAGCACCAACCCACGAACCAGCCAACTATGGGCCACTACTTACATGTGAGAAAGCTTCAATCAAGAGAACAGTAAATTGAGCGACACATTATAGCAAGAACCCAATGTGGAATAGGAGAAGATCCCGGTGGCGTGCTGCCCAACTTCCATTCTCTCTCAGCTGTGTACTCTCTCCCATTTCCCTCCTCCTCAATTCTCTCCTCTTCAGCCCTCCCAGCACACACCGCACGCACGGGCTCATCCATGATGGCAGACACATCCTCCACCTCATCTCGCCGCCAGACGTATCTCTTCTGCCCAGCCTCTCTCTCGTCACCCACATCCTTGCCTTTCACTTCGCCTCATCACGCGCGCCCCCTAACGCAAGGTCGCAAGCGGCCAGCCCAGCTCCAGCAGGCCCGCCAGAAGATACACGGGCGCTAGGAAATCACAGAGGCGGACTGCACCGAAGTCGCCGACGATCAATGCCTTTTTTTCTTTTTGAGATCGAGTCTAATCGTTTTCGGGTGTGCTCGATATATGGATCTCTCCTAGCTCTCTTGCGTGTTCGATCAGGACACGGGAAGGTTCCCTTTTTTTGAGAACGACACGGGAAGGTTCTGTGATGTGGGGAAATCCATGATGAAAGGTTTGGGGGCCTCGGTATATCGGAACGCACGAGTTTTTTCTAAAGCGTGATTGACGTATTAGTACCACCTCGTTTATATTATGATTTTGTCCATACAATTTGTAAAAGCGTATTATGACATGAGAAGAAAGCGTATTGTGATGGTGAACCCGACAAAGTCAATCCGTGCTTTATTATTAGGGAGAGATCACGGACAGATTAAGGAAAGATCTATTATTATGTACTAACCCTTTAAAAGCATGAAGTGCAGACCAAAATATCATCACACGTGTCTATTGATCTCTATATGGTCCACATCAGTCACTAAAATGCGTTTGATTAAAACACCTGTTTAGAGCATCTCCAACAGCCGCGCTAAAACAGCGTCGCGCCGCAAAATTGACCTTTTTAGCGCGCGCGCAATAGGAAAAGTGGCTCCAGCGGATGCGCGATAAACGCACGTGCGACATATAGAATACAACACGTTGTACGAATCGCCATCGCGCGCTGCGTATTTTGTGTGCGCGCTTCTGCGCGCCGCACACTCGAGCGCTCACGCCGCACTTTCTCCACCGCACCACCTTCGCCCCGCCCCGCGTCGCCGCTGGCGAATTGACCCGATGGACGACCGCGCCGGCACCCCCTACCCCTTCCTACACCCACGACCCTTCCGCGGCCTCCGCCGCCGCTGCCGCCGCAAACCCTAACGCGGGTAGCTTTGGCTTCGCCTCCGCCGGCGTTCCACCAAGCATCAGCGTCGCACGCGGCATTTTCATGCCGCCACGGATGACCTCGGTGGCGGATGGCCTCGCGCCGGCGCCCGCCGTTAAGCCACGTGCCCCCCTCTCGAAGCTCCCAAATGCGGCGCGGCCGAAGAAGGGCAAGGTTTCCATGAACAACAAGGCGGCGGATGGCTCCGACTTCTCCAAGCCGTTGAGGAAGAAACTTGCAGGGCGTGCGACGGCCACGGCGGCTACCGAAGCGCCGACAAGCTCACTTGTTGAGCCGGCGGCCGACGCACACAAGGTGTTCGAGGAAATGCCCCAAAGGTAAAAAAATCGCCAACTTTTTTGTGTTATTTTTTGAATGCATACATATAGATAGCTCATTTGCTTCGTTGTATATCCTTTATAGTGTCATCGATGAGGCATATATGTCAACTATGAGTGTTGGCTCCAACAATTCTCATTGGTCTCAAACCAATGACATGCATTTCGATGACCATGAGTTCAAGGTGGACGAGGATGGTGAGGGCATTGTCGACGCATCGAAAGGAAGAGGAGGCAAATACATAAATGATGAAGACATATTGCTATGCAATACTTGGTTGCAAGTTTCAAGGGATCCATACGTTGGAGGTGATCAAGTAGAGATGCATATTGGAACCGGATGAAGGAGCACTTTGATCTACACAACAAGAGCGGAATTGACCGGTCGGCATGATCTCTTTGCTCCCGGTGGTCGACAATCAACCGTGATTGTCAAAAGTGGGCGGCCGCACAAAAGGCGGTTGACAACTTGAACCGAAGTGGCACTAATGATATAGATAGGGTAAGTGCCATTTCATCCATGTTCATCATGCTTGTTCTTGGTGTTTGTAGTGCTAACTTGTTTTGTTTTTTGTAGTTCAATATTGCACAAAACTTGTTCAAATGAGAGGAGAAGAAGACCAAGAAAGGGAAGATCAAGAAAGGAATTGAAGGATCGTGAGAAATGAAAGAAGCGTGAAGGCATTGATGATGTTGATTAGAGCAACAAACGCAAGCGAACAATTGAGTTGGATGATGATGAGGAAGAGGCATCAAGTGTTGACGGTAAGAGAAGCCCTACACTAAACTCCGTTTCATACTCGAAGACAAAAGGACCAGATGGGTGCAAGAAAGACGCAAAAGAAAAGAAGAAGAGGAAAGGGGATGATGAGCTCAAAAATGCTAAGGAAGCTGTTGTGAAGGCAAGAAAAGAAGCAAACGAGGTGAGGAAGATGCCAAGGACCCAAGATGCCGCGACCGAGGAGAGGAGGGTGGCGGCCGAGGAGAGGAGGGTGGCGGCCGAGGAGAGGAATGTGACATTGGAGGAGAGGAAGGTGGGCATGGAGGAGCAATCTAGGTTGTTGGAATGGGAGAAGTACTTGTTCTTTTTGGACACATCTACCCTCAATGAGGCGCAAAAGGAGTATGTCAATCTTACCGTGAAGAAGTCTTGATCCAAAAAAGAGCCATGATTCACGGCATGGGTGGTAGTGGCATTGGCGGCATGGGTGGCGGTGGCATAGGCGGCATGGGTGTAAGTGGCATTGGCGACATGGGTGGCGGTGGCATTGGCGGCATGGGAGGCATCAGTGGCATTGGCGACATGGGAGACATCAGTGGCTTCGGAGCTACCATGGGCGGCGTGGGTGCCATGGGTGGCTTTGGAGCTACCATGGAGACCATGGGAGGCATGGGTGGCTTCTGAGCACCTCCGGGCGGCATTGGCGACATGGGAGGCATGAGTTTTGAGTATCTCATGGGAGGCATGGGAGCACCTCCGGGCGGCATGGGCGACATGTCTTCCGGTGTGCCAACACCTTCGCATGATGTCGTTGAAGATCTTGCCATCACTGCACGCGACAATGAAGAGGAGGAGGAAGAATCCTCTTCAGATGATGAATCGGAAGAATAGGAAGAGGATGATGAAGATGAAGATGAAGACGAGGACGAGGCTAGATTGTTGATGGGCCATTCATTGGTGTGAACTTTTGTGTCATGGAACTTGGTTTGGATTTTGAACTTGGTTGGATGATCTTATGGGCATGAACTTTTTATGTCATCATGAAATTGTTTGTGTGATTTAAATTATGCCATGTTTGTTTTGATGTTTGAAATTCATTTTGTGTTCAAAATGTGTCTGTGACGCCCGGGTAATTAAGCTACAGTGATCCTCTGCTAATGGTGCCACATCACCTCGTTTATAGTTGCTAATCTCGCGTTAGTTCAGAACTGATTCAAATTCAAATTCAAAATCAAATCAAACGGTAAAAGTTTCCAAACTTTAAACCTAAAATGTTTGAGTTATGCCAAATAAAGCAAAGGTAATTTTGGTGAAGAGACCACACTTTAAAAAAATTGTTTAAATACTATAAAATGTATAAAACGCAGCGAGAACAATTATTTAAATGCTTTTAAATAATAAACAATTACAAACTAATTTATTTTAGGTGCCAAGTTGATTGTGGTGGTGGCATATTGGTTAACACTAATTTAGGTGCAACTAATGTATTTTATAAAACTAGTGTATTTAAAATGTAAAATTAAAACAGAAAAGAAAAAGAAATAAAAACAAAATCCAAAAATAAATGAAATGGGGGAGATAAATACACCCCTCCCCCCCCCACTGGACCCTTGGCCCAGCCAGGACGGCCCACGCCTCTGGCCTACTTAGGCCTCCCCACCACCGAACCCTAACCCGTAACCCCACCGACACCTCCCACATCCCCATCGCTCCCCCACTCTTCCCTCGCTCTCTTTCCCCCTTGAGGACCCGATCTGGATCGGGGCGCTCGCC
>NC_041387.1:315362989-315370731 GCF_002162155.2 Triticum dicoccoides | reverse complement strand
TCGCACCTTCATCGCCGGAGCCACGTCGCCACGCAGATCATCGTCGTCGCCTGGACATCGCCGAGGCCGCCCCTGCGACTCCTCTTCCTCCACACGAAGGCCTCCCGCAACCCGCAACTCTGCATCGCCCTCGCGCCTGCCGGCCGTCCGGCTGCTGGACCTCGCCGGCAGGTTCCTCTGCCTCCCTTGGGCCCCCTACATGCTCCGATGTGAGCACCTTCCGCCCCCCCTCTTCTCCCCTGCTTAGGTCGCCGTAGACCGTGCCCCTGCCCTCGCTTGAGCTGCCCGCCGTGCTGCTCCTGCCCGGAGCGCTCGCACCTGCTGTGTGCCCGCGCGCCTTGCCGCGGCCTCGTCCCCTGGCTGCGCTCAGCGCTCCCTGCCGGCGCCCGTCCGGGCGGCCCCACTCCGGCGTCGTCTCCGGCTGCCGCGCGCACCACCGCGGCCTCGCCCCGCTCCGGCCATGGCCACGCCGTGGCCACCGGCCTCCCCTGTTCCCGTACCCTCCCGGGTCCGCCTGCACCTGGGCGTGCGCCCGTTCGGGTCGTGCATTGCGCCCGCAACCACTAGCGACCAGACCCGTTATGGCCCCTGGGGCCTATGACAGATGGGCCCCATGCCCATAACGTTTTATAAAAAAAAGGAATTAAAAAATAAAAATAATAAATAAAAAAATGATTTAATAAAATTAATTATTAATTAATTAATTATCTAATGAATTAATTAAGTTAATTAATCCGGTTTAATTAATTTAATTAACTAGTTAGGTTAATTAAATAGTAATTAAATTAACTAATCTGTAATTAACCTAAACAGAGAATGACAGGTGGGTCCCACTGGACCCACATGTCAGGTTGACCAAGTCAACTCTGTTGACTGCTGACGTCAGCATGACATCATGCTGACGTCATAAATCCATTTTTCGAATTAATTAAATAATTAATTAAATTCCAGAAATTAATAAAATCTTTAGAAAATCATATCTTTTAATCCGTAACTCGGATTAAAATATTTTCAACATGGAAGTTGCTCAGAACGACGAGACGAATCCGGATACGCAGTCCGTTCGTCCGCCACACACCCCTAACCTATTGAACTCGCAACTTTCCCCCTCCGGCTCCTCTGCCCGAAAACGCGAAACACCGGGAATACTTTCCCGAATGTTTCCCTCCCTTAACCGGTACCACCTCATACCACGTTAGGGCACACCTAGCACCGCTCATTGTCACGTCACACATCGTCGTGTTTATGTTTGCATTGTATTCATTGTTTCTTCCCCCTCTTATCTCCGGTAGACTACGAGACCGACGCTGATGCCACCGAGTACGACGACGTCACCGACGACCCCCTCCTTGTCTGAGCAACCAGGCAAGCCCCCCCCTTGATCACCAGATATCGCCTATTCTATTCTATACTGCTTGCATTAGAGTAGTGTAGCATGTTACTGCTTTCCGTCAATCCTATTCTGATGCATAGCCTGTCATTGCTGTTACAGTCATTGATACCTTACCCGCAATCCTAAATGCTTAGTATAGGATGCTAGTGTTCCATCAGTGACCCTACACTCTTGTCCGTCTGCCATGCTATACTACAGGGCTGTGATCACTTCGGGAGGTGATCACGGGCATATACTATATACTTTACACTGTTACATCACTGGTGATACTGTTTGGAGATGGGGGCTGAAGGGGCAGGTGGCTCCATCCAGGTAGTGGTGGGCCTGAGTTCCCAACGGCCCCCGACTGTTTCTTTGTGGCGGAGCGACAGGGCAGGTTGAGACCACCTAGGAGACAGGTGGGCCTGGCCTTGTTCGGCATTCGCGGATACTTAACACGCTTAACGAGATCTTGGTATTTGATCTGAGTCTGGCTACTGGCCTATACGCACTAACCATCTACGCGGGAGTAGTTATGGGTATCCCGGCGTCGTGGTATCAGCCGAAGCACTTCAGACGTCAGCGACGGAGCGGCGCGCGCCGGATTGGAACGTAAGCCTGCTCTTGTATTAAGGGGGCTAGTTCTGCTTCCGGCCGCCCTCGCAACGTGCAGGTGTGCTATGGGCGATGGGCCTAGAACCGGATACTTAATAAAACACACCCTTCCAAGTTCCACAGACAACCCGGTGATCACTTTTCTACAGGGCGACGAGGAGAGGATCGCCGGGTAGGATTATGCTATGCGAGGCTTCTTGGAGTTGCTACTTGGAGATGCTACTTGGAGGACTTCAATCTACTCTCTTCTACATGCTGCAAGACGGAGGCTGCCAGAAGCGTAGTCTTCGACAGGATTAGCTATCCCCCTTTTATTCTGGCATTCTGCAGTTCAGTCCACCGATATGGCCCTTTACACATATCCCCATGCATATGTAGTGTAGCTCCTTGCTTGCGAGTACTTTGGATGAGTACTCACGGTTGCTTTTCTCCCTCTTTTCTCCCTTTCCCTTCTACCTGGTTGTCGCAACCAGATGCTGGAGCCCTGGAGCCAGACGCCACCGTCGACGACGACTACTACCCCGGAGGTGCCTACTACTACGTGCAGCCCGCTGACGACGACCAGGGGTAGTTTAGGAGGATCCCAGGCAGGAGGCCTGCGCCTCTTTCGATCTGTATCCCAGTTTGTGCTAGCCTTCTTAAGGCAAACTTGTTTAACTTATGTCTGTACTCAGATATTGTTGCTTCCGCTGACTCGTCTATGATCGAGCACTTGTATTCGAGCCCTCGAGGCCCCTGGCTTGTATTATGATGCTTGTATGACTTATTTTATTTTTAGAGTTGTGTTGTGATATCTTCCCGTGAGTCCCTGATCTTGATCGTACACGTTTGCGTGTATGATTAGTGTACGATTGAATCGGGGGCGTCACAAGTTGGTATCAGAGCTAACTGCCTGTAGGAATGCCCCTTCCACACTCCTTGGCCGAAGTCGAGTCTAGACTTTACAAAACTTTTACTAACTTGGCTGTGCGGCCCATGGGCCCACGTCGCCATTGGGTGGTATTAGGATCTTTTACTCCTCGACCTTTACTCTGGGATTCTGAACTCTCTTCTATTCGGGTTAAACGATTTTGCTAAAAACAAAACTAACTTTAGGTTCTCGCAAGTACTTTTTCCCGGAGAGCCCCTCACTTCAGATGATCGCCTGCTACATCAGAAGATTCCGAAGATACTCTCTGATGTTCTCTCAAGACTTTATGCCCATCACTTTTGCTATTCCTGACGACCGATAAATCCGTATGGATAACTACTTACACTTGCCATTCATACGATCATCCCCCATTGATCTTGTTATTACAAGATACCCCGAAGTTTCTTTACTGTTCCGAAAATACTTTGTGCCTACTGCCTAACAGTTCTTTGCCACATGAATACCCCTTCAAATAAATCCTCGCACTTGTCGAGTATCCGCTCATCCCCAGTTGTTCATATGTTTCACAAAAGTCTTCAAAATACTATTCGTTCTTCCGAAAATCCTCTGGAGCCTTTGGCTCTTGAAATTCTTGCTTGCTTGCATTATGGTTAAACCCATAAGTCTCGTAGTCTTATTGACATTCCTTGTCATTATCATTTTGAGTCTGTTGACTCAATATGTTTGCGAATACCCGCAAACATCATTGATCCTTATAAATTACCTTTCCGGCTGAGCTTCCATTCTTCTAACTGGAATTGGTTCTCGACTAATCCAATTGTCGTTGATTGTACCCTAAGGCTATTCAACTTATCCATCCCTAATCAGAGCATTGCTTTTGATCCCTTGATTTGGAAATCATAATTCCTTTGCATTTGACAATTGAGTTAGTCAGTTGTTTCTATAATCTGATCTCCTTGCATTCTTCTTCCTCTAGTTGAGTACAGATACTCGTATCAGATCCTTTGTGGACCACCAAGTCCTTTGTTGGATTGTTATCCGACAGTGTCCTTCACATTTGATCACCTTGTGAGTTCTTCCCCTGATACATAATGCCTTTGTTAAGTTGTATCCTCTGCTTGGCCAACCATGCTCTGCTTTCGGGCTTGTGTTATTTACTCTTGAAACTTGTGGTATATGTTTCTAAGAAGCCCCTATGGGTTGAACATATGCCTTCTCTAAACCGTGTGAACCCGAAAGTTTTCACGAGTCATACTCTTCTGGTGCTTCACCAGATAAAATTTCAACACTGCAACTTCATCGAACGTGAGAAGTGAATGAAAGGTTATGCATTGGAGAAGTGGGAGTCGACCTTGAACCTTGTGCTCATGCCCATGGACGCGATATATATCCTATCATGAAAGCTTCTTGTAACAATAACTATTTCCTTGATAACTAACCTATGGTATCTGTGAATTGATCCCTTGCAACCGTGGTTCCGACCATGATTGTTCTTCTTTGATTCCATTTCTCGAACAAGTTAAAACAATTGTCTTCTATGGATCAATACACCAGTCCAACCTTACTTTGATCTTGTGTCGGGTATTACCCCCCTGGTATCTCGAGATCATCATGGAACTGCATAACTTTTTATGAGTTCTTCATCAAGTGCTACCTTCCCACTGATTCCAATTTTTCGCGGGCTCTGTGTTACTGAACACTCAAAGACACCGATAACTGAACCGAGTCCGCTCTACGGTTCAACAACTCTTCAGTAAGCTTCTATAAGTACGAGTTTGTACCCGATCACGCCATTCCTAGCCTGTTTGGCTATATCATTGTCGTGACGATTCTAACGGTGCTACCTGGTCCTTATTCTCGGAGCACCAATTTTCGACGATGAACTAACCTTACGTCGATTTTCCTCGTCATACCCTTTCACCTTAAACAACAAGATTGAGTTCGAGTTTGTGTCGTAACTGTGGTTCCAATAACCTCTTGCTTCATCATTCCTTTGACTTGATGTCGTCGCTGGTTGACTACATCTGCATGAAATCTCTCGACAATTGTGTCGTGATCATCATCAACCTTATGAGCTCTTCCAGGAATTCAATTGAATTCATGATGGGTAATACCATCCTTGCCCTCGATGATTCCTGTTCTCATCGACCACTTTATTGCCTTCTGTTCAACACAACTTGTTCACGTTTTGTGTAAACCTTGAGATCACTACTACCCAGCAGTTGATCTTCCTTACCTCGGAAGTATTACCATCACTTTTTGTCAAGAATGTGGTGAGAATTTCACCACCTCTTAATAATTCTTGATATCTTAATACTTCTTGCCATCTTCGTTCATTCCTTGGTCCCCGTATTGTTTTCAACCGGAATACCGACAATGGAGCTATGACGTGTGAATTCAAAACTTCTAGCAACCCTATTGCTTTGAAGTGAATGGGCGATAGTTCATTCTAAGTCCTTCGCTAATTGAATCACCATTCTAACATTGGTCGTGCAACCCAACTCGTACTTCGGGCGCACCCTTCAACCAATGTTTAATTGTGTATGTTTTCCTCGAGCATACTTCCTTATATCAGTTGATCTGACAAATGTTATCTCCTTGTTCACTTAATGGTGGAAATCCATCTTTTGGGAATCTCGGTGAATTGCCGTTGAGTTCACCAGACACCTCCTTGTCCTCTCCCTGGTTTAATGGTGAACTATTGCTTCAGAAAGCCGCTCCCATAGTTCATTTCCCGAGAAGCTTGCAATGCCATTTCAACGATTTGTGTTGCGCCTTTTCTTCTCGGACATCCTGAGTCTCAGGTATCCTGACACCAATCGGATCTGAATCTCGGTCAGATATGATGGTTGGGACAACTTTCCAAGAGTTATGACGTTGATCCTTTGATGACCCGGTAACATGATGTCATGCCTAGCCCCCCCCCCCGGCTGGAGGACCTATCATTATAGATTCCTTTTCAGCAAGGTTATCCATTCATCCATGAGGAAATTGTAAGACTTATTCTACAAGTTATTCTTGATGGATCCTTCGTGTTTCCAAAGTCTGATCTTCACCTGAAGACCATGTCACTGCTATCTCAAAGCATGTCAATGGTACTCCGATTTTCAACAGGCACGTTTGAAGCAAGATGCTATATTTTAATTATCAATTATCCTAACACCGTTGTATGAGTAATATCATGAGATTCCTCCCCCCTTACCTAAATGGTTTTCTACTTTATATCCTGTCATGGATATCTTGCTCTGCTTGTCCTTGGGAAGGATATACCCTCGAAATATGTGTTTAAACATATTTTCCTTTCCATTGTTCTGTTTAATCTGATGATCATATTTTCCTTCCATTGGGATGTTTAAACCTTTTCTATGATCTATATGATATAAGCAGTAATAATCCACTGCTTGTGCAAACACCTCGATGTACAACTCTGTCAGTAAGACCTTGTTACTATTGTTGATGACATTCCGATAACCACCGATGGACGGGAACCTTGCCTATTGGTCCGCCTCGTTTCAACAAGCAGGAAAATGGTTCTCTTCGTCCCTCGCCCTTGGTACCAACGTTGTTGCCGACATAGCTGACATGGTACTCCCTGACATGCCTTGCTATCATGACTGTGCAAGATGTCACTGCTCCTATTATAAAAAAAAGAACCACATGGTGGGCCCATAACCCACAGTTTCACAGGATCGAAACCTGACTCTCCTATACACCCTGTTGCCAAAGTTATTCCTATAGCTTGACTCCGTATGTAATTTGCGAGCCACCTTCCTAGTGATCAATTCTGGTATCGGACACAATACTTATTCCCGTTGCTCTGAACCCCATTCACACTCTGTTTCAGGCAATGAACGATTGCCTATCCGCTTGAAACTTCTTATTGCATTGTCTTACTTTGCTCTCGATGTGTTTCATTTGTTCAACTCGAGAGATACTCATATGTTCATACTTGGGAAACCCCCAGAAGATTTTCCCTTGTAACATCCTATCGTTGTAGAGCTGCCCCTTACCTATTCGTAAGTACGATGGAGATCCCGAAGAAAGGATGACAAATTGGTCATGGTGACTTGAAGCAGTGAAATGAAGACATCAACGAAAGGGATCAACCTCTTCGAAAGGGAAGCCAAGACCGAGAAGACTCGTTAGGTTTTTCGCTACCAACACCTTCGCCCCTTACTCCACCGCTTAAATCTCGGGACGAGATTTCTTGTAGTGGAGGAGAATTGTGACGCCCGGGTAATTAAGCTACAGTGATCCTCTGCTAATGGTGCCACGTCACCTCGTTTATAGTTGCTAATCTCGCGTTAGTTCAGAACTGATTCAAATTCAAATTCAAAATCAAATCAAACGGTAAAAGTTTCCAAACTTTAAAACTAAAATGTTTGAGTTATGCCAAATAAAGCAAAGGTAATTTTGGTGAAGAGACCACACTTTAAAAAAATTGTTTAAATACTATAAAATGTATAAAACGCAGCGAGAACAATTATTTAAATGCTTTTAAATAATAAACAATTACAAACTAATTTATTTTAGGTGCCAAGTTGATTGTGGTGGTGGCATATTGGTTAACACTAATTTAGGTGCAACTAATGTATTTTATAAAACTAGTGTATTTAAAATGTAAAATTAAAACAGAAAAGAAAAAGAAATAAAAACAAAATCCAAAAATAAATGAAATGGGGGGAGATAAATACACCCCTCCCCCCCACTGGACCCTTGGCCCAGCCAGGCCGGCCCACGCCTCTGGCCTACTTAGGCCTCCCCACCACCGAACCCTAACCCGTAACCCCACCGACACCTCCCACATCCCCATCGCTCCCCCACTCTTCCCTCGCTCTCTTTCCCCCTTGAGGACCCGATCTGGATCGGGGCGCTCGCCCCCCC